>NC_053028.1:433209546-433396398 GCF_003073215.2 Triticum urartu | reverse complement strand
TTAAGGTTACGATGACAGTTATATTATGAGTTTATACATTTTGATATACCGAAGGTTGTTCGGAGTCCCGGATGTGATCACGGACATGACGAGGAGTCTCGAAATGGTCGAGACATAAAGATTGATATATTGGAAGCCTATGTTTGGATATCGAAAGTGTTCCGGGTGAAATCAGGATTTTACCGGAGTACCGGGAGGTTACCGGAACCCCCCGGGAGCTATATGGGCCTAAGTGGGCCTTAGTGGAAAAGAGAAGGGGCAGCCCTAGATGGGCCGCGCGCCCCTCCCCTCCCTTGGTCCGAATAGGACAAGGAGAGGGGGCTGCCCCCTCCCCCCTCTCTTTTCCCCCCTCCGCGAATCCTATTCCAACTAGGATTGGGGGGGGGGAATCCTACTCCCAGAGGGAGTAGGACTCCTCCTGGCGTGCCTCTCCTAGGCCGGCCACACCCCCCCCCTTGAGCCTTTATATACGGAGGCAGGGGCACCCCAGAGAAACACAAGTTGATCCACGTGATCATATTCTTAGCCGTGTGCGGTGCCCCCTTCCACCATAGTCCTCGATAATATTGTAGCGGTGCTTAGGCGAAGCCCTGCTGCAGTAGTACATCAAGATCGTCACCACACCGTCGTGCTGACGGAACTCTTCCCCGACACTTTGCTGGATCGGGGTCCGGGGATCGTCATCGAGCTGAACGTGTGCTAGAACTCGGAGGTGCCGTAGTTTCGGTGCTTGATCGGTCGGGCTGCGGAGACGTATGACTACATCAACTAAACGCTTCCGTTGTCGATCTACAAGGGTACGTAGATCATACTCTCCCCTCTCGTTGCTATGCATCACCATGATCTTGCGTGGGCGTAGGAAATTTTTTGAAATTACTATGAAACCCAACAGTGGCATCCGAGCCTAGGTTTTATATGTTGATGTTATATGCACGAGTAGAACACAAGTGAGTTGTGGGCGATATAAGTCATACTGCTTACCAGCATGTCATACTTTGGTTCGGCGGTATTGTTGGACGAAGCGGCCCGGATCGACATTACGCGTACGCTTACGCGAGACCGGTTCTCCCAACTTGATTTGCACATAGGTGGCTTGCGGGTGACAGTTTCTCCAACTTTAGTTGAACTGAGTGTGGCTACGCCCGGTCCTTGCGAAGGTTAAAACAGCACCAACTTGACAAACTATCGTTGTGGTTTTTGATGCGTAGGTAAGATTGGTTCTTGCTTAAGCCCGTAGCAGCCACGTAAAACATGCAACAACAAAGTAGAGGACGTCTAACTTGTTTTTGCAGGGCATGTTGTGATGTGATATGGTCAAGACATGATGCTAAATTTTATTGTATGAGATGATCATTTTTTGTAACCGAGTTATCGGCAACCGGCAGGAGCCATATGGTTGTCGCTTTATTGTATGCAATGCAATCGCGCTGTAATGCTTTACTTTATCACTAAGCAGTAGCGATAGTCGTGGAAGCATAAGATTGGCGAGATGACAACGATGCTACGATGGAGATCAAGGTGTCGCGCCGGTGACGATGGTGATCATGACGGTGCTTCGGAGATGGAGATCACAAGCACAAGATGATGATGGCCATATCATATCACTTATATTGATTGCATGTGATGTTTATATTTTATGCATCTTATCTTGCTTTGATTGACGGTAGCATTATAAGATGATCTCTCACTAAATTATCAAGAAGTGTTCTCCCTGAGTATGCACCGTTGCGAAAGTTCTTCGTGCTGAGACACCACGTGATGATCGGGTGTGATAGGCTCTACGTTCAAATACAACGGGTGCAAAACAGTTGCACACGCGGAATACTCAGGTTATACTTGACGAGCCAAGCATATACAGATATGGCCTCGGAACACGGAGACCGAAAGGTCGAGCGTGAATCATATAGTAGATATGATCAACATAGTGATGTTCACCAATGAAACTACTCCATCTCACGTGATGATCGGACATGGTTTAGTTGATTTGGATCACGTAATCACTTAGAGGATTAGAGGGATATCTATCTAAGTGGGAGTTCTTTAAGTAATATGATTAATTGAACCTAAATTTATCATGAACTTAGTACCTAATAGTATCTTGCTTGTTTATGTATGATTGTAGATAAATGGCCCGTGCTGTTGTTCTGTTGAATTTTAATGCGTTCCTTGAGAAAGCAAAGTTGAAAGATGATGGTAGCAATTACACGGACTGGGTCCGTAACTTGAGGATTATCCTCATTGCTGCACAGAAGAATTACGTCCTGGAAGCACCACTGGGTGCCAGGCCTGCTGCTGGAGCAACACCAGATGTTGTAAACGTCTGGCAGAGCAAAGCTGATGACTACTCGATAGTTCAGTGTGCCATGCTTTACGGCTTAGAACCGGGACTTCAACGACATTTTGAACGTCATGGAGCATATGAGATGTTCCAGGAGTTGAAGTTAATATTTCAAGCAAATGCCCGGATTGAGAGATATGAAGTCTCCAATAAGTTCTATAACTGCAAGATGGAGGAGAACAGTTCTGTCAGTGAGCATATACTCAAAATGTCTGGGTATAATAATCACTTGATTCAAATGGGAGTTAATCTTCCAGATGATTGCGTCATTGACAGAATTCTCCAATCACTGCCACCAAGCTACAAGAGCTTCGTGATGAACTATAATATGCAAGGATGAATAAGACTATTCCCGAGCTCTTCACAATGCTGAAAGCTGCGGAGGTAGAAATCAAAAAGGAGCATCAAGTGTTGATGGTCAACAAGACCACTAGTTTCAAGAAAAAGGGCAAAGGGAAGAAGAAGGGGAACTTCAAGAAGAACAGCAAGCAAGTTGCTGCTCAAGAGAAGAAACCCAAGTCTGGACCTAAGCCTGAAACTGAGTGCTTCTACTGCAAGCAGACTGGTCACCGGAAGCGGAACTGCCCCAAGTATTTGGCGGATAAGAAGGATGGCAAGGTGAACAAAGGTATATGTGATATACATGTTATTGATGTGTACCTTACTAATGCTCGCAGTAGTACCTGGGTATTTGATACTAGTTCTGTTGCTAATATTTGCAACTCGAAACAGGGACTACGGATTAAGCGAAGATTGGCTAAGGACGAGGTGACGATGCGCGTGGGAAACGGTTCCAAAGTCGATGTGATCGCAGTCGGCACGCTACCTCTACATCTACCTTCGGGATTAATATTAGACCTAAATAATTGTTATTTGGTGCCAGCGTTAAGCATGAACATTATATCTGGATCTTGTTTGATGCGAGACGGTTATTCATTTAAATCAGAGAATAATGGTTGTTCTATTTATATGAGTAATATCTTTTATGGTCATGCACCCTTGAAGAGTGGTCTATTCTTATTAAATCTCGATAGTAGTAACACACATATTCATAATGTTGAAACCAAAAGATGCACAGTTGATAATGATAGTGCAACTTATTTGTGGCACTGCCGTTTTGGTCATATCGGTGTAAAGCGCATGAAGAAACTCCATACTGATGGACTTTTGGAACCACTTGATTATGAATCACTTGGTACTTGCGAACCGTGCCTCATGGGCAAGATGACTAAAACACCGTTCTCCGGTACTATGGAGAGAGCAACAGATTTGTTGGAAACCATACATACAGATGTATGTGGTCCGATGAATATTGAGGCTCGTGGCGGATATCGTTATTTTCTCACCTTCAAAGATGACTTAAGCAGATATGGGTATATCTACTTAATGAAACATAAGTCTGAGACATTTGAAAAGTTCAAAGAATTTCAGAGTGAAGTTGAAAATCATCGTAACAAGAAAATAAAGTTTCTACGATCTGATCGTGGAGGAGAATATTTGAGTTACGAGTTTGGTGTACATTTGAAACAATGCGGAATAGTTTCGCAACTCACGCCACCCGGAACACCACAACGTAATGCTGTGTCCGAACGTCGTAATCGTACTTTACTAGATATGGTGCGATCTATGATGTCTCTTACTAATTTACCGCTATCGTTTTGGGGTTATGCTTTGGAGACGGCCGCATTCACGTTAAATAGGGCACCATCAAAATCCGTTGAGACGACGCCTTATGAACTATGGTTTGGCAAGAAACCAAAGTTGTCGTTTCTGAAAGTTTGGGGCTGCGATGCTTATGTGAAAAAGCTTCAACCTGATAAGCTCGAACCCAAATCGGAGAAATGTGTCTTCATAGGATATCCAAAGGAGACTATTGGATACACCTTCTATCACAGATCCGAAGGCAAGACTTTTGTTGCTAAGTTCGGAAACTTTCTAGAGAAGGAGTTTCTCTCGAAAGAAGTGAGTGGGAGGAAAGTAGAACTTGACGAGGTAACTGTACCTGATCCCTTATTGGAAAGTAGTGCATCACAGAAAACTGTTTCTGTGACACCTACACCAATTAGTGAGGAAGCTAACGATGATGATCATGAAACTTCAGAACAAGATACTACTGAACCTCGTAGATCAACCAGAGTAAGATCCGCACCAGAGTGGTACGGTAATCCTGTTCTGGAAGTCATGCTACTAGATCATGATGAACCTACGAACTATGAAGAAGCGATGGTGAGCCTAGATTCCGCAAAATGGCTTGAAGCCATGAAATCTGAGATGGGATCCATGTATGAGAACAAAGTGTGGACTTTGGTTGACTTGCCCAATGATCGGCAAGCAATTGAGAATAAATGGATCTTCAAGAAGAAGACTGACACCGACGGTAATATTACTGTCTACGAAGCTCGACTTGTCGCAAAAGGGTTTCGGCAAGTTCAAGGGATTGACTACGATGAGACCTTCTCACCCGTAGCGATGCTTAAGTCTGTCCGAATCATGTTAGCAATTGCCGCATTTTATGATTATGAAATTTGGCAGATGGATGTCAAAACTGCATTCCTGAATGGATTTCTGGAAGAAGAGTTGTATATGATGCAACCGGAGGGTTTTGTCGATCCAAAGGGAGCTAACAAAGTGTGCAAGCTCCAGCGATCCATTTATGGACTGGTGCAAGCCTCTCGGAGTTGGAATAAACGCTTTGATAGTGTGATCAAAGCATTTGGTTTTATACAGACTTTTGGAGAAGCCTGTATTTACAAGAAAGTGAGTGGGAGCTCTGTAGCATTTCTGGTATTATATGTGGATGACATATTACTGATCGGAAATGATATAGAATTTCTGGATAGCATAAAGGGATACTTGAATAAAAGTTTTTCAATGAAAGACCTCGGTGAAGCTGCTTACATATTAGGCACAAAGCTCTATGGAGATAGATCAAGACGTTTAATTGGACTTTCACAAAGCACATACATTGACAAAATTTTGAAGAAGTTCAAAATGGATCAAGCAAAGAAAGGGTTCTTGCCTGTGTTACAAGGTGTGAAGTTGAGTCGGACTCAATGCCCGACCACTGCAGAAGATAGAGAGAAGATGAAAGATGTTCCCTATGCTTCGGCCATAGGCTCTATCATGTATGCAATGCTGTGTACCAGACCTGATGTGTGCCTTGCTATAAGTCTAGCAGGGAGGTACCAAAGTAATCCAGGAGTGGATCACTGGACAGCGGTCAAGAACATCCTGAAGTACCTGAAAAGGACTAAGGATATGTTTCTCGTATATGGAGGTGACAAAGAGCTCATCGTAAACGGTTACGTTGATGCAAGCTTTGACACTGATCCAGACGATTCTAAATCGCAAACCGGATACGTGTTTACATTAAACGGTGGAGCTGTGAGTTGGTGCAGTTCTAAACAAAGCGTCATGGCGGGATCTACATGTGAAGCGGAATACATAGCTGCTTCGGAAGCAGCAAATGAAGGAGTCTGGATGAAGGAGTTCATATCCGATCTAGGTGTCGTACCTAGTACATCGGGTCCAATGAAAATCTTTTGTGACAATACTGGTGCAATTGCCTTGGCGAAGGAATCCAGATTTCACAAGAGAACCAAGCACATCAAGAGACGCTTCAATTCCATCCGGGATCTAGTCCAGGTGGGAGACATAGAGATTTGCAAGATACATATGGATCTGAATGTTGCAGACCCGTTGACTAAGCCTCTTCCACGAGCAAAACATGATCAGCACCAAGGCTCCATGGGTGTTAGAATCATTACTGTGTAATATAGATTATTGACTCTAGTGCAAGTGGGAGACTGAAGGAAATATGCCCTAGAGGCAATAATAAAGTTATTATTTATTTCCTTATATCATGATAAAAGTTTATTATTCATGCTAGAATTGTATTAACCGGAAACATAATACATGTGTGAATACATAGACAAACAGAGTGTCACTAGTATGCCTCTACTAGACTATCTTGTTAATCAAAGATGGTTATGTTTCCTAACCATAGACAAAGAGTTGTCATTTGATTAACAGGATCACATCATTAGTTGAATGATCCGCTCTACACTTGGTGATGGAAGTAATGGAGCAGTAGTTAGTATAACATTTGATCTGAAGTTTCATGATCATTATCATTAGCGTTTCACTACACTGGTGTAGAGTGTCCTTGAACTAGTTTTTTCTAGTGAGAGTAACATTGCTCTAGAGGTGGTAAGGGGACAGCTAGACACCAGTGTATAGCTGAGGAAGCGCATAAATTTGATTAACTATTCCGTATCAATCTCCTTCGTTTTGAGAGGAAAACATCCTTCTCTCGTCGTGAAGTTTCAAAAGAATTCATAGCACGTCGAATTCGGCATCTGTTGCTCGAGAATAGATCGGTGAACTAAGCTGGATTCCGCTGTTCCAGTGTTGTTACGGGGATACAATATGACGAACACCTCTGTTTTCCGTTATGGGTTCGAAAGGATCTTTAGCAGATTCTTGAGATCATTTTGTCAGAATATAAGACTTGCACGAGGACTACTGCAAAGAATAGTCAATGGAGATACAAGGCCCAGACTAAACGTTTAAATGCTCTTGTAGAGCCCAGAAAGAAACTGAGAGAGGGGTTCTCATATAGATAGGGCGCTCAACGAATTGAGAGGCTACTAATTGTGAACTTTGAGTGAATTGTGAGCTGTTCTGTCACCGGTGTGAATTCGAAAAGGCGAGTGTTGAAATCGTGAAATAGCAATATAGATAGAGTATGCCAGATAATAATAGAGTAAACTGACGATTACGATGGTTCGGACGGTTATAGTACAGAAATTACCTGTGGTGTTTATTCGAGTTGAGGGGTCTTCGGAGAGCTGTCGAGACATAATTCCAAATTATTTCAGAGATAATGTTACACCAGAACCGATACTCAAAGTATCATATCCTGAGGCGTTGACTACGGATCGATAACATGTAGAAAACTTTATTTTTTGTTACGATGATTTACAGCTTCACGAATTCTTTGAACTTTTAATGTTTCAGACTTGTGATCTTCATAGTAGACTATATCCATATCTGGCTTTACAGTATCTGCTGAAGGACTGAACAATAACCGTGAGACGATGTCTTCAGAGTTGCATACCAGACCTCGATAATTCATGGATCAGACTACATCATTCTGTATGCGCTTTTTATGTGATTTTTATGAAATTTGGAACAAATCCGTTGACTGTCTAAAACTGTCATTCCTATGATAACTGGTGGAGAGAAAGAGCGGACGTTTTGCGGTTTACCTTGTGCCACATGAGGGCAGAGTTTGCAGAGCTACAAGTGATTCCTACATCATAACGTAGTCGCACACACGCTGTCTATTGTTCCGGAATGCGAGTTCTATACTAGCGGTTAAGCCTAACAAGGGCTATGGACTCAGGATACACAATCTGTATGCGAGCTGCCGACAATGGCTGCACTCTCTATGCCCTCTCGGACCGATGCTATTGGAATTATGTTGAGCATTTAGAACTATTGATGAGATGATTATGTGCAGAGTAAATGCGAAACTATCTTGAGTTTTTACTAGCAAGACCAGGCTGAACTATGCGAGAATGATCTCTGAGAGTGGTGTCAATCGACAGCAAAAGTGAGTGGTGAGCAAGTCATGATAGTACATTATCCATGAATATATATTGTGGAGTGAAACTATAGATTACAATAACATGACACTAGGATTTATATGAATCTTTCTTGGATAGCTATTTAAAAATGGAGATAAGATTAAACTTGAATAACGCGAGTGTTTTTGGATCGATCAAGACTCTTGGTGAAAAAACGCAGAACTTTAACGTATCTTATAAGGACAGTTAAATAGGACTCATAGCTGGTCAACGCAAAATAAAACAATGATATGATAAGTGTATACTAACAGTAATCCGACGGTACTACGTGGAGAGGTATGCGGTGCACGTCTCGCAGCAACATAATCATGCCTTGAGGGACACTTTGGAACCAGTATATCCCTCTCATATGAGAGAGTAAGTCGTCAAATGGATAAGCAAAGAACAGGGACTTCTTGCTCGTCTTCAAAGCTAATTTACGCATAGGCTTGATTGCATTAGTAATCTCCTGGTAGAGATTTGCAAGATATTACATGCAAACAGTGACGCGACCATATCAACTACCCAGGGAGTGCTTACTAGAAGGAGTCAATGAAGACGATAGAGAGAATATGGATAACATATGATGTTCCCCAATTAAACAAATGTAAAGCCATAGGATCTATCATGTACATGCAATGTTGTGTCAGGTAATACTTACTCGGGGATGTGTTGTCACCTTTTGTGCAGTCACTTCTTATCCGCAGCTAAACTTAGCAGTGGAGCGTACCGTTCCGCTGGAACAGTAATCACTAGTCGAGCCAAGGATCGCTGGGTGAACTAGATGCGAAGTCACTGTGGTCTCAGATTGACACGCTAGAGTGTCCAGGTTTGGATGATCTTCATATCCTTGAAGAGTTAGGGAAACTATAGGCGATTTGTGCCTATTGCTTCCATTTATTGAAAGTGTCCCGAGGCTGACCAATTCATGAGCCTCGTATGCGTTGCCACAGTTTTGTGCTTAGAGATTGATAGGTGCGATAGCTTTCGACTTGGAACTGGATTTGACCATAGCAACATAACTGGAGCTCGCTTTTTAGATTCAAAATTGCGCAAGTTAACTGGGATGACAGCGAAGAAGGTATATAGCTGTTAAGGGGAAGGTGACGGCCTTGGTTCTTCAGTTTGGTTTTTACGCAGTTCTATAACGAATAGCGTCGGAGTGGCAGGCGATCTCATGTAGGCTTGTGATGAGCAGTCGATGTGAAGAATTCTATCATCGAATACGCAACTCTCGGAAGATTACTCCCATTAATCAAGTGATTTCTGCTATACGAAGGCAGGACACGACACGGAGTCTGTTGATAAGATATGAGTCACTGAGCAGAACCTGATCTTCTAGGTGGTCATCTACCTCTGCAGCTTATAGAGTATTTGGGACTTCATCCGGTGCAGATTCCGAGATGAGCAATTATAAGCTTTGATAATATTTTTTGACTCTCAAATCCTTCTGGAGCAGTGCTGGTCCAATAGCTGCCATGACGTTCAAAATGTCAATTGAAGTCACGAATTTCGTAACCCGCTTAAAGCAATAAGGAGGACATCCAGATTTCAACGAACTAATCGAGTAGTCATCAGCTTGCTTGCCAGACGTTCCTAAATCGGCGTTTGCCTGCCTAGGCAGCGGAGATGGGAACCAGACAATCAGAGAAGCGGTGACTTCAGGCAATATCCGAGAGTGTCTCTAGTGCTAGCAGGTGAGAGAGACATATGAGGATATGGCTCCAAAGAGTATAGACAGGATAACGGGCTGGATACTGGACATGTTGACCTCCTTTGCTTTCTCAAGGAACGCATTAAAATTCAACGGATGACAACAGCACGAGCCATCTATCTACAAACAAGCATAAACAAGCAAGATACTTATCAGGTACTAAGTTTCATGATAAATTTAAGTTCAAGTTAATTTACTTAAAGAACTCCCACTTAGATAGACATCCCTCTAATCCTCTAAGTGATTACATGATCCAAATCAACTAAACCATGTCCGATCATCACGTGAGATGGAGTAGTTTCATTGGTGAACATTATGTTGATCATATCTACTATATGATTCACGCTCGACCTTTCGGTCTCCGTGTTCCGAGGCCATATCTGTATATGCTTGGCTCGTCAAGTATAACCTGAGTATTCCGCGTGTGCAACTGTTTTGCACCCGTTGTATTTGAACGTAGAGCCTATCACACCCGATCATCACGTGGTGTCTCAGCACGAAGAACTTTCGCAGCGGTGCATACTCAGGGAGAACACTTCTTGATAATTAGTGAGAGATCATCTTATAATGCTACCGTCAATCAAAGCAAGATAAGATGCATAAAAGATAAACATCACATGCAATCAATATAAGTGATATGATATGGCCATCATCATCTTGTGCTTGTGATCTCCATCTTCGAAGCACCGTCGTGATCACCATCGTCACCGGCGCGACACCTTGATCTCCATCGTAGCATCGTTGTCGTCTCGCCAATCTTATGCTTCCACGACTATCTACCGCTTTAGTGATAAAGTAAAGCATTACATCGCGATTGCATTGCATACAATAAAGCGACAACCATATGGCTCCTGCCAGTTGCCGATAACTCGGTTACAAAACATGATCATCTCATACAATAAAATTCAGCATCATGCTTGACCATATCACATCACAACATGCCCTGCAAAAACAAGTTAGACGTCCTCTACTTTGTTGTTGCAAGTTTTACGTGGCTGCTACGGGCTTAAGTAAGAACCAATCTCACCTACGCATCAAAACCACAACGATAGTTTGTCAAATAGACTCCGTTTTAACCTTCGCAAGGACCGGGCGTAGCCACACTCGGTTCAACTAAAGTTGGAGAGACAGTCGCCCGCAAGCCACCTATGTGCAAAGCACGTCGGGGAACCGGTCTCGCGTAAGCGTACGCGTAATGTTGGTCCGGGTCGTCTCGTCCAACAATACCGCCGAACCAAAGTATGACATGCTGGTAGGCAGTATGACTTATATCGCCCACAAGTCACTTGTGTTCTACTCGTGCATATAACATCACATATAACCTAGGCTCGGATGCCACTGTTGGTTCGTAGTAATTTCAAAAATTTCCTACGCACACGCAAGATCATGTGATGCATAGCAACGAGAGGGGAGAGTGTTGTCTACGTACCACGCAGACCGACTGCGGAAGCGATGCAGCGTTGACAACGTAGAGGAAGTAGTCGTACGTCTTCACGATCCAACCGATCAAGTACCGAAACTACGGCACCTCCGAGTTCGAGCACACGTTCAGCTCGATGACGATCCCCGGACTCCGATCCAGCAAAGTGTCGGGGAAGAGTTCCGTCAGCACGACGGCGTGGTGACGATCTTGATGCACTACAGCAGCAGGGCTTCGCCTAAACTCCGCTACAGTATTATCGAGATATGGTGGCTGGGGCGACCGCACACGGCTAAGGAATAGATCACGTGGATCAACTTGTGTGTTCTAGGGTGCCTCTGCCTCAGTATATAAAGGACTAGGGGGGGAGGCTGGCCGGCCACAGGAGGGCGCGCCAGGAGAGTCCTACTCCCTCTGGGAGTAGGATTCCCCCCCCAATCCTAGTTGGAATAGGACTCCTTGAGGGGGGAAAGAGAGAGAGGGGGCCGGCCACCTCTCCTAGTCCTAATAGGACTAGGGGAAGGGGGGAGGCGCACAGCCACCTTGGGCTGCCCCTTTCTCCTTTCCACTAAAGCCCACTAAGGCCCATATAGCTCCCGGGGGGTTCCGGTAACCTCCCGGTACTCCGGTAAAATCCCGATTTCACCCGGAACACTTCCGATATCCAAACATAGGCTTCCAATATATCAATCTTTATGTCTCGACCATTTCGAGACTCCTCGTCATGTCCGTGATCACATCCGGGACTCCGAACAACCTTCGGTACATCAAAATGCATAAACTCATAATATAACTGTCATCGTAACCTTAAGCGTGCGGACCCTACGGGTTCGAGAACAATGTAGACATGACCGAGACACGTCTCCGGTCAATAACCAATAGCGGGACCTGGATGCCCATATTGGCTCCTACATATTCTACGAAGATCTTTATCGGTCAGACCGCATAACAACATACGTTGTTCCCTTTGTCATCGGTATGTTACTTGCCCGAGATTCGATCGTCGGTATTCCAATACCTAGTTCAATCTCGTTACCGGCAAGTCTCTTTACTCGTTCTGTAATACATCATCCCGCAACTAACTCATTTAGTTGTAATGCTTGCAAGGCTTAAGTGATGTGCATTACCGAGAGGGCCCAGAGATACCTCTCCGACAATCGGAGTGACAAAACCTAATCTCGAAATACGCCAACCCAACATGTACCTTTGGAGACACCTGTAGTACTCCTTTATAATCACCCAGTTACGTTGTGACGTTTGGTAGTACCCAAAGTGTTCTCGGTAAACGGGAGTTGCATAATCTCATAGTCATAGGAACATGTATAAGTCATGAAGAAAGCAATAGCAACATACTAAACGATCGGGTGCTAAGCTAATGGAATGGGTCATGTCAATCAGATCATTCAACTAATGATGTGACCTCGTTAATCAAATAACAACTTTGTTCATGGTTAGGAAACATAACCATCTTTGATTAACGAGCTAGTAGAGGCATACTAGTGACACTTTGTTTGTCTATGTATTCACAGTATTTCCGGTTAATCTGAATGTTGCAGACCCGTTGACTAAGCCTCTTCCACGAGCAAAACATGATCAGCACAAGGCTCCATGGGTGTTAGAATCATTACAGTGTAATCTAGATTATTGACTCTAGTGCAAGTGGGAGACTGAAGGAAATATGCCCTAGAGGCAATAATAAAGTTATTATTTATTTCCTTATAATCATGATAAATGTTTATTATTCATGCTAGAATTGTATTAACCGGAAACATAATACATGTGTGAATACATAGACAACAAAGTGTCACTAGTATGCCTCTACTTGACTAGCTCGTTAATCAAAGATGGTTATGTTTCCTAACCATGAACAATGAGTTGTTATTTGATTAACGGGATCACATCATTAAGAGAATGATCTGATTGACATGACCCATTCCATTAGCTTAGCACCCGATCGTTTAGTATGTTGCTATTGCTTTCTTCATGACTTATACATGTTCCTATAACTATGAGATTATGCAACTCCCGTTTACCGGAGGAACACTTTGGGTACTACCAAACGTCACAACGTAACTGGGTGATTATAAAGGAGTACTACAGGTGTCTCCAAAGGTACATGTTGGGTTGGCGTATTTCGAGAGCGTTTTGTCTCCGATTGTCGGAGAGGTATCTCTGGGCCCTCTCGGTAATGCACATCACTTAAGCCTTGCAAGCATTGCAACTAAATGAGTTAGTTGCGGGATGATGTATTACAGAACGAGTAAAGAGACTTGCCGGTAACGAGATTGAACTAGGTATTGGAATACCGATGATCGAATCTCGGGCAAGTAACATACCGATGACAAAGGGAACAACGTATGTTGTTATGCGGTCTGACCGATAAAGATCTTCGTAGAATATGTAGGAGCCAATATGGGCATCCAGGTCCCGCTATTGGTTATTGACGGAGACGTGTCTCGGTCATGTCTACATTGTTCTCGAACCCGTAGGGTCCGCACGCTTAAGGTTACGATGACAGTTATATTATGAGTTTATGCATTTTGATGTACCGAAGGTTGTTCGGAGTCCCGGATGTGATCACGGACATGATGAGGAGTCTCGAAATGGTCGAGACATAAAGATTGATATATTGGAAGCCTATGTTTGGATATCGGAAGTGTTCCGGGTGAAATCGGGATTTTACCGGAGTACCGGGAGGTTACCGGAACCCCCCGGGAGCTATATGGGCCTTAGTGGGCTTTAGTGGAAAGGAGAAAGGGGCAGCCCAAGGTGGCGCGCGCCTCCCCTCCCCTAGTCCTATTAGGACTAGGAGAGGTGGCCGGCCCCCTCTCTCTCTTTCCCCCCTCAAGGATCCTATTCCAACTAGGATTGGGGGGGGGGGAATCCTACTCCCAGAGGGAGTAGGACTCTCCTGGCGCCACCCTTGGCCGGCCAGCCTCCCCCCCTCTAGTCCTTTATATACGGAGGCAGGGGCACCAGAAACACACAAGTTGATCCACGTGATCTATTCCTTAGCCGTGTGCGGTGCCCCCAGCCACCATAGTCCTCGATAATACTGTAGCGGAGTTTAGGCGAAGCCGCTGCTGTAGTACATCAAGATCGTCACCACGCCGTCGTGCTGACGGAACTCTTCCCCGACACTTTGCTGGATCGGGGTCCGGGGATCGTCATCGAGCTGAACGTGTGCTCGAACTCGGAGGTGCCGTAGTTTCGGTGCTTGATCGGTTGGATCGTGAAGACGTACGACTACTTCCTCTACGTTGTCAAGCGCTTCCGCAGTCGGTCTGCGTTGGGTACGTAGACAACACTCTCCCCTCTCGTTGCTATGCATCACATGATCTTGCGTGTGCGTAGGAATTTTTGAATAATTGATATCATACACGTCAACACTGAAGAGCAATTGGCAGATATCTTCACAAAGCCCTTGGATGAGAAGAGATTTTGCAAGTTACGGTGTGAGCTAAATATCTTGGAATCCTCAAATGTCCTGTGATCAGGCACACATCCTAACACTTAAGCATATTGATGACTTAGATGTGCAACACACGAAGTAGCGTATATCTTCAAACAATGAAGACATACATTCTAAGTGTGAATACATTAATGTGGAATTTGACTTCGGAGCGCCACGATAATTGTGCGCCGTGTCTGGGTCTAATACTTCCTATACGGTGGGTAACGCCACCACCAAACGTTCCATTTTGAAGTGTTTCTCTCATGGCGTTACCTCTCAATGTCTTCACAATTGGTTTGGTTTCATTCTCAATATGTCTTCATGATTATCTTCACTACGTTGATTATATGGATATATATATATACACTGATGTCCTGTCCTCTACAGCATTCACTTATAGCTATGTCTTCTTGGTTGAATCTTTTGAACTAAGTGAATGTGATTGGACCCTAACCTCTCTATGCTTTCTATCTCAAACTCTATCTCTCCAAGTCATATGCATTCTGTTGAAACTGTCGAATGTCTTCACTGTGTCCTCGTCAGCTGAAGACAGAGACAACCATAAAAGTCCGTTTTTAATGCTCATTCCTCCACATAAGATCTGGAGAAGCAGGAACGACCGCCTGACAATTTAGGCATGCGTGGGACGTGGAACAAACCCCAATTTTCCTCTAACTGGCCACTCGTGCCTCAAATGCGAACCGCCAGGGGCACCTGCGTAATAGCGCAGTGCCGCCTCTATCCCTATAAATACACGATTCACTGCGGTCATTATCTCCTTCTTCCACCCTCGCACGAACCCTAGCGCCACCGCTAGCACTCGACGACGCCGGCGACGAAGCGCTTCACTGCCGCAACCTCTCCGACGCCGTTTTCACGCCGACAGCGGACATCGCTCTCTCCGCCGTCGCCGTAGGTGTCTTCCGTCGCCAAGTTAGGGCACGGAGGATCGAACTGCTCGGCCTCAACTCTCACTTCGTCTAGCAGTTCCAAGTGGGGTAAATAAAACCTCTTTTTACAACTTCTTTTGATCCTACAGTTCAGTCACTTTCTGCCATAAGAAGTTTCTCTTCACACCAGTTAAATCTCTCGCTGCATCTCATAACATGCCTAGAATATTCACTTGTGCTTCATAAGGTAGTAGATTCCTCACTTGTACTGATCTATGGGTTCGTCAAAATCTGGAACCAACTTCTTATCTATAAGTGAATGTCTTCGCACAATGAGGTCAATGTCTTCTAAACCGATTTATCTTCAAAATCTTCTGAGAATGCATATGACCTCTTCCCCTTCCCTCGCACCTTAATGCTGTCACAGGTACATGTCCGTGGGAGAATCCTTTGGTTCTCATAGTCTGCATTCATTTGCAGAGTACTTGCAGCATCACATCAACTCTCCTGAAGCCAGTTCTTGCAAAAGGAAGCCTTTGAAGCCTTTGAACATCTTGAAGCCTTCCAAGTTATTCATGGCTTCAGAAACAGCAGCAAGGAAGGGAGGCAGACAGCGACGTGGTGAAACGTCCAAAGATCTGCCTGATGAATTGGCAGAGATGTACAAAACTGATCCTGAAGAAAGCTATGGTCAGCGCAAGACACGAATCCAATGGATTCGAAGATATTGGGCAGAGCAATTGGTTCCACTACCGCTTCGTCACTCAGGAATATGCGGAGAAGTGCGCCATCAAGAGACCGTGGGGAGATGTATTATACAAAAATCTCGTACCCAGGTCCAGAGACGAAGCCATTGCTCAAGGCTTCTATCCATGCATGGTGAGAGGACCACAGCCAGCTGAGGCACATCCGTCATCACTTCTCTGGTGTCGCGATGATAATCTCTTCAAGCGCAACTTTCAGTTTGCACAACAGTCAGCGAAGATAAACAAGAAGAAATTTGGGCTTGACTTCAACCCTGGTCCCTCCTCACCAAGGGCAGATGGCACACGCAACGCCAATCCCAATATCATCGGGCCGTATGCCAATCTTGCAGGCCTCATCACTCACATCCTAGTCCAAGGGACTGCTGTGAATGACCCTCCAGCAGATACTGAGTCAGATGACGCCCCTGCTGCTCTAAAGACAAAGCAGAAGAAGCCAACAGCTCCAAAAGCTTCAAAGCCAGCCGGTTCTCCCAAGATCGCAAGAGTGAAGCCTTTAGCAACTGCACCTCCTGAAGCCAGTGTGCAGTCAGAAGGCTTATCACGAGTGTCCAAGCCCCAAGAAGCCAAGAAGCCTCAGCCACACACAGGCAAAGAGCTCACAGCTGCTGACATTCTGCGCTGCGAAGCCATTGATCTCTCAAGCGATGAAGATCTTGGAGATGATGCTCTTGAGTAGCTCATCAAGAGCAAGGAGGAGGCTGAAATCTTCAACAATCTGCCTCTGTTTGATGTCACCATCATCCACAACTTCATCGATGAATGGTTTGACACACCAGACATAAGCTTCAATGATCTGCAGCTACCCATAGGCCTCAGCGTTGCCTTTCAAGGTGCAATCGCTTCAGAACTTGCAATAGCCCAGCGAATTGTAGAACTGAAGCAGAAAATTGATCATGAAAAGGCTCAGTTCAAGAAGCACGTGGCCAAGCTCAGTGTGCAAGAAGTGAAAAACTTCAAGATCATGTTGCACGAGCTGAAAGAAAACTTCCTGAAGACGCGTGCCGAAGCTCAAGGCTCGCGAGAACGCATGAAGACTTTGGCTGATCGCTGCGTGCAAGCCTACAATGAGGCAGAAAAGCGCAAGGCACTTGGGCGTCCCGGCATTGACCCCAGGATGGCCGCGAAGAAGAAAAAGAAGGCGGCTATGCCCGAACCTGAAGCGCCAAGGTCAGAAACTGCTCCACTTGTCTTCCCCGCTGCAACGACTGGCTCGAAGCCAAAGAGTCGATCAACCGCCTCACAGCACAAGAAGACATGGACTGCAGAGGCTGAAGCTAAGAAGAGAAAACATTCTGAAGCCTCTCCTTCTAAACCCATCATCAAGAAGCGCAAGACCAAGAAATCTCGGGCTGCTCCCACAGAGCCCCTGATAGTTGAACCCCTCTGCGTCCGCTATCCTGACGCAGATCGTCAGTTGACAGTGCATGAGCCTGCTTACATAGAGGCTCCGCACGCTGAAGACATTCCAGCAGCCAACCCCAATGCTGCTGAAGACATTGGTCCCCAAGACAATGTGCAAAATGATGCAGCCCTTCCTCAGCTGGAGACAAGCGAATAGATCAGTATTGGTCGTCCATTGACGCCAATCACACAAAATGCGTCGTGGGCAGATCGCCCACAGGAGGAAGATGAGCCCCAACCCACTGCAACTCCACCAGCGCCTACACTCCATAGGCTTCGCAAAGGGCCAAGGGCTCAGGCTGCTGAAGACATTCCGGCTGCATCAGCCGAAGAGCAAGCAGAAATACCACAAGCTCCAACTCCCCCGCACCAACAAGAAGCAGTTCTCAAGGAGAACGTGCCTGAAGCTGAAAATGTTGAGGCTGCCACAAACAACGCCGAAGCAAATGTGGAGCCCTCCCCAACAACAGCTTCAGAAGACACCGAAGCTACTGCTCCTGAACATTCTGTGCCTGAGTCTGTTGCCGGACCACAATTCAACTATCATATTGCGCACAGGCCCCAGGTCCAGAAGCCGATCCCACGACTACCAAGGTTCCCAGGTCCTGCATCAGCTCCTGGTTCCTTCAACATCAACGGCTTCAGGGCAGATAACACGTTTTTCGACCGCTCCAAGAACCCTTATTCAAGGGAACGGATTGTATCAGATAGGTTCTGGAGCCATCAACAGCGCAGCTATTATTCATGCATCCTCTACAACCAAGGCCGCATCTTTCCTCACAAGCGCCTTGAGGTTGAAGCTGTTGCAGGTCTGCCTGGTCTCGAAGAAGCACTGGATTGCTTCAAGCAAGTGGGTTTGCTACCATTTATCACTGACGAAGAGCACTGGAACGAAGAGCTTCTGCTCCAGTTCTATGCCACTTTGCATATCAAAGGCTATAACAGAGATCCGAAGACATGGATCCTGGAGTGGATGACAGGCAATATCCATCATGAAGCCAATGCTTTCGACCTAATTGAGCTTACCGGCCTTCCCACTCCTGGCGAATTCTTTGAAGAAGGGTGCCAACTCCATGCTGAAGCAATTGAGAGCATATTTCAGCGTCCTGAGCCAGATATGAGTCAGATGCTCTCAATGATGAAGCCATTTCCTCCAAATGCACCCTATCCAACTAGGTTCTTCGTTGAAGACTTAGAGTACCTGCCCAGAACAATATATCACATCATAAGGCGGACTCTCTGGCCAGTCAAGGGACACTCTCGATATGCAACGATTGATGGTGCAATGAAGACTCTCATCTTCTGCATTCTTCACGGCAAATGCTTCAATACACAGGATCTCTTCATCCGTCAATTTGCAGCGTCTGCTTCAGAACTGTTTGGATTAAAGTTTTATGCTCCTTGGGTTATGAGGTTGATCAAGCTTCACTCTGCAATCTCCTATCAACCCTCAGCCCGCAATCATAGGATATTTTTGCCAGATGTGGATACATCTGCTGAAGCAATATATCCAGAGCCGGCCAAGCAACCACTAAGTCTTCAGAATGCAGAACACCAGAGCTTCACTCAAAATATTGAAGGTGTTGAAGCTCTCTCCCGAGTGTATCCAATGGCTGGCACCACACGTGCCCCTGCATCAACTGAAGCCACCAACAGCACAGCTGCAAAGAGACCCAAGAAGCGCGCTCGTGCACTCAATGACAGAGAGCTTCTTGTGGCTCTTCACCAAAAGCAAGATAGGCATCACGACTGGCTCAAGAGGCAGATGAGAAGCATCATGCAAGACGTCAATCGCATCAGAAATCTGGCAACCAAGAATGCATTTGTCACACACGAGACCTGTCACCGCACTTGGAAGGGCCTCACCATGATGTGCCCTGAAGCTGAACTGCATGAGGATGGCTTCACAGAGCACTTCAAATTTGACTCCACGCCTCCAAGAAGAACGGTGATGCGTAGCACACCATCACTTGAAGAGTCAGAGTTCTCTTCTTCTGCTGCCACCGTGTCTGCCCGGATTATTGAAGAAGAAGACGACGCGACATCATCTCCACCTGCTTCAACACGCGTCGAATCTACACCAAGCTCGTCTGCACCACCGCCAAACAACTCCACCGACCCTGCTGCGCCTGGGAACGCGTAGAAACCTCTATGTCTTCAAACCTTTTTGGTCATCACTGACAAAAGGGGGAGAAGCATATGATGGTTATAGTCTTCAAGCGGGTCACTATGGGCGGGTGCCTTCATATTTTGCTACATTTTGCTTCGTGCTTACAACTCCCGTTTTTTTGCTACATTTGCTTCATTGAGTTGTAACACTTAGCCTTGATGGTCGTCTGCTACCTGTTTGTCACTCCGGTTTGCGAAGATAAATTCCGCACTCATCTCATTCTGCAGACGTCCATTTTCCATTATGCATGTCATTATCTTCATATACTTTCACATGCATAGTGGATTGTCATAAGTTGAAGTGGATCTCCACAAGTACAACCTGCCATGTGCATTTGCATTCAAGAAGCAAATTACTTATATGCACATCTTCAGGGGGAGCCCTTGCAACTTATGAAGACAATTCTTTTACAATTTCACAAATTATGTTTCCCGTTGAAAACTTCAACTAGTTTGTCATCAATCACCAAAAAGGGGGAGATTGTAAGTGCATCTAGTGCCACCCCTAGTTGGTTTTGGAGTATTGACGACAAACCTAGCTGAGGGACTAATGTGTTTGTGAGAATTGCAGGAAAACACAGGTAGAAGTCCCTCATTGATTCGGTTTTACTACCAGAGATGACCCCTAAAAATGTACGAAGACATTGAAGACAATGGTGGTTTATGAAGATATTCATATTGAAGACAATGACATGAGAAGACTCCCTATGAAGCCTTTGGAACTCGAAGACCTAGATCCTTCGTAGTTTTATTTCATTCATGTTGTGTCATAGGAACCACCGTACTGTTAAGTGGGGTCGAAGAGAACCAGTCAGAATGACTGAAGTGATGCCTAATTCAAATCCTATGTCTTCGAGCGAAGACTTTGAGAGAAAATCTTGTCCAGAGTCAGACAAGTCAGCTTTACTTGTAGCCCAAGTAAAGTTGCCGTGTGAGTTCAAAATTCGACCGTTGGTACACATGTCAGTTCCTTAGTGACCCAGGGTCATTTCGGACAGATCAGGTCGGGTTGCCAAGTGGCTATAAATAGTCCACCCCCCACAACCTTAAACGGTTGGCTGCTCAGATTTCAGTGCACGGCTTTTGTCGTTTGAGAGCAACCCACCTCGAAGCCTTTGAAAGAAAAATTCCTAGTGAGGAGAAAAGCCCTAACCACCCAGAGTCAGAGTAAATTGGGCATCACTTAAGTCTTCGTGTCTGTGTGATTTGAAGACTTATTACACTTGAGGACTGTGCATCCTCCAGACGGTTAGGCATCGCGTTTAGAGCATCCAAGAGAAATTGTGGATTGTCAGTGAACGAAGTCTGTGAAGGTTTGGGAGTCTACCTTGAAGACTTACCAGAGTGATTGGGCGAGGTCTGTGTGACCTTAGCTCAAGGAGAAAACGGTGAGGACTGGGTGTCTTGGACTAAGTGTCCTTGACTGGGTGTCCGGGACTGTGTGTCCTTTGGTTTAAATACCTAGCCGCTCCAACCAGACGTACAGTTGTCACAGCAACTGGAACTGGTCCAACAAATCATTGTCTTCAACGTGTCACTGGTTTCATCTTCACTTCCTTTTACTTACAGTTATTCATTGTGAAGCCATTACATGCCTGCTTTACCGTTTGTCTTCACAACATGAATGTATGATCTGTTTGGCTTCATAACTTCTTCCTACCTGATCCTTATTACACCGAAGCTGTTTGTCACTGCGTTTTCACTCTATTGAACACATGACCATGGGAGGGGCGAGAGCCCCTCCGAGATTGGATCTATCTCTCTGTTTCTGCGTTCTCTTCTCGCTCTGTTTCACCGTTTCGTATATATATGGAGATCCGTAACTCCGATTGGCCTGAAACCTTCGCCGTGATTTTTTCCCGAATATTAGCTTTCTTGCGGAAAAAGAAGAGCGTCAACCGCCTTACGGTGGGCCCACGAGGGTAGGGGCGCGCCCTAAGGGGGGGCGGGGCGCCCCCTGCCTCATGACCACCTCGGGCACTGGTTCGCGTTGATTTTCCTTCTGAATTTTCCATATTTTCCAAAAATAAGCTCCGTCCATTTTTATCCCGTTTGGACTCCGTTTGATATGGATATTCTGCGAAACCAAAAAACATGCAACAGACAGAAACTCGCACTAGGCACTGGATCAATATGTTAGTCCCAAAAATAATATAAAAAGTTGCCAAAAAGTATATGAAAGTTGAATAATATTGGCATGGAACAATCAAAAATTATAGATACGATGGAGACGTATCAGCGCCCCCCTTCCTTCTTCTCCTCCACCTCTTTCCCCTCTCTCTCCTAGTCCAACAAGGAAAATGGGGGGAGTCCTACTCCCGGTAGGAGTAGGACTCCTCCTGGCGCGCCCCTCTCTAGGCCGGCCGCACCCCCCTTGCTCCTTTATATACGGGGGCAGGGGGAACCCCAAAGACACAACAATTGATTTCTTGATCTCTTAGCCGTGTGCGGTGCCCTCCTCCACCATAATCCACCTCGATAATATCGTAGCGGTGCTTAGGCGAAGCCCTGCGTCGGTAGAACATCATCACCTTCACCACGCCGTCATGCTGACGGAACTCTCCCTCAAAGCTTGGCTGGATCGGAGTTCGAGGGACGTCATCGAGCTGAACGTGTGCTGAACTCGGAGGTGCCGTGTGTTCGGTACTTGATCGGTCGGATCGTGAAGACCTACGACTACATCAACCGCGTTGTGCTAAAGCTTCCACTTTCGGTCTACGAGGGTACGTAGACAACATTCTCCCCTCTCGTTGCTATGCATCACCATGATCCTGTGTGTGCGTAGGAATTTTTTGAAATTACTATGTTACCCAACAACTATAATATGCAATGGATGGATAAAACAATTCCCGAGCTCTTCGCATTGCTAAAGGCTGCGGAGGTAGAAATCAAGAAGGAGCATCAAGTGTTGATGGTCAACAAGACCAACAGTTTCAAGAAAAAGGGTAAAGGGTAGAAGGGGAACTTCAAGAAGAACAGCAAGACAGTTGCCGGTCAAGTGAAGAAACCCAAGTCTGGACCTAAACCTGAGACTGAGTGTTTCTACTGCAAAGGGACTGGTCACTGGAAGCGGAAATGCCCCAAGTATTTGGCGGAGAAGAAGGATGGCAAAGTGAAAGGTATATTTGATATACATGTTATTGATGTGTACCTTACTAATGCTCGCAGTAGTGCCTGGGTATTTGATATTGGTTCAGTTGCTAACATTTGCAACTCGAAACAGGGGCTACGGATTAAGCGAAGATTGGCTAAGGACGAGGTGACGATGCGCGTGGGAAATGGTTCCAAAGTCGATGTGATCGCCGTCGGCACGCTGCCTCTACATCTACCTTCGGGATTAGTTTTAGACCTAAATAATTATTATTTGGTGCCAGTGTTGAGCATGAACATTATATCTGGATCTTGTTTGATGCGAGACGGTTATTCATTTAAATCAGAGAATAATGGTTGTTCCATTTATATGAGTAATATCTTTTATGTTCATGCACCCTTGATGAGTGGTCTATTTTTACTAAATCTTGATAGTAGTGATACATATGTTCATAGTATTGAAGCCAAAAGATGCAGAGTTGGTAATGATAATGCAACTTATTTGTGGCACTGCTGTAAGAGCATCTAGTGCCACCCCTAGTTGGTTTTGGAGTATTGACGACAAACCTGGTTGAGGGACTAATGTGTTTGTGAGAATTGCAGGATAACACATGTAGTAGTCCCTCATTGATTCGGTTTACCTACCGGAGATGACCCCTAAAAATGTATGAAGACATTGAAGACAAAGGTGGTATGTGAAGACATTCACATTGAAGACTATGACAAGAGAAGACATTGCGTGAAGACTATGGAGCACGAAGACTTAGTTGTTTCGTTGTTTCCTTTTCTTCTTTGTTGAGTCATAGGAACCACCGTACTGTTAAGTGGGGTCCCAGTGAACAAAGTCAGAGTGACTGAAGTGATGCTTAACCAAAATCCTATGTCTTCGAGCGAAGACAATGAGAGCAAAACTTATCCAGAGCTGGATAAGTCAGCTTTACTTGTAGCCCAAGTAAAGTTGCCGCGTGTGTTTGAAATCTGACCATTGGAACATGTGTCAGTTCCTTAGTGACCCAGGGTCATTTCGGACAAATCAGGCCGGGTTGCCTAGTGGCTATAAATAGCCCACCCCCACACCATAAATTGGTGGCTGCTCAGAGTTAGTGCACGGCTTTTGTCGTTTGAGAGCAACCCACCTCGAAGCCTTTGAGAGAGAAATCCTTGCGAGGACAAAGCCCTAAACACCCAGAGCCAAAGAGTGTTAGGCATCACTGAAGTCTTCCTGTTTGTGTGATCTGAAGACTTGTTACACTTGAGGACTGTGAATCCTCCAGCCGGTTAGGCGTCGCATTCTGAGCATCCAAGAGTCATTGTGGATTGCCGGTGAACGAAGTCTGTGAAGGTTTGGAAGTCTACCTTGAAGACTTACCAGAGTGATTGAGCGAGGACTGGGTGTCCTTAGCTCAAGGGGAATAAGGTGAAGACACGGTATTCTGAGTTAAATCTCAACCTCCCTAACCAGACGTACAGTTGTCACAGCAACTAGAACTGGAACAACAAATCATTGTCTTCAACAAGCAACTGGTTCTATCCTTCCCATCTCTTTATTTACAGTTGGTCCGTGTGAAGTCATTGCCTGTTTGCATTGTCCATTTGTCTTCATTGTGTGACTGTTTGTTCTAATTGGTTTCATACTATCTTCCATCCTGATCCGTACTGCCTAGCTGCTATTAGTCTTCGTGCTCTCACTTCATTGAATACTTGACTATGGCTTGTCTAGTGTAGTCTACCTTCTGCTACATGGTTATAGGTTCATTTCTATCGTTTGTCTTCGAAACTCCCATGTTTTGAAGACTTCCATAAAAATTCCCTATTCACCCCCCTCTAGTCGATAACTAGCACTTTCAGTTGGTATCAGAGAGAGGTACTCCCTTGTTCTGTGTGATTCGGTTTAACCACCTGGAGTTTTAGCTATGTCGACTGCAGGGATAACCAAAGTCTCCGCTGCGTGCCCTGTCTTCGATGGCACTGATTATCCCAAATGGAAGACTATGATGAGGAAGCGACTCCTTGCAATGGACAGTGAGCTTTGGACGGTCACAGAGATTGGCCTCACCGACTTATGCAAGATGGCAGATGCCGACGACATTCGGAAGTTCACTCTGCTGGATGTCAAGGCGAAGGACATTATATGCTCCTCTCTGTCTAGAGATGAGTTCAGGCGCATCATGCATCTCTGCAATGCAAAGCTTATATGGGATCAGATCTCTGATGTTGGTCATCGAACACGTCAGGATCCCTGGTTCCTCGACTTCAAGGAGTCACTTAAAACAATTTCTCCCAAACCCGAGCCATCCTCTACCACCTACTGCTTCATGGCACGTGGTGCCAAGGTAAACTCACGCAATGCTCACTATCAAACATCCAGTGAAGATGACTTTGACTATGGTTCCAAACCCAGCTACAAAACACTTGCTAAAATTGCAACTGAACAACAGAAAGCTATGGAACATATTCAAAAACTGTTAGACAAAAGCGATGACCTGTTGGACACTGAAATGACTCGATCTCAGTCCTTAATTGAAGACATAAAAATCTTCATGTTAAGTATGATTAACTTGAAAGTCGTCATGAAACGCTCTCAACAACTCATGAAAAGCTTTCCTATGATTATCTTCAAAGGAAGCAAGAACTTGAGAAATTGAGAGCGGTTCATGAAGATCTTCAAAAGGAAAACGAGTCACTTCATGCTGAACAGATCAATCCTGCTCCGGAAGGATTTGAACCACCATGTCTTAAATGCCTTGAGCGTGATAACGCTGCTTCTGTTGCTGAATGTTCTACTGGTGCTACTGTTGCAATATCTTCAACTGTTGATGTGGTAACTAACCCCTCTGCTGAGGATGCCACTGCTATTGCTGATGAAAATGCTTGGTTGAAGACACTACTTTAAACAGGGATGCACAAAAGTCTCAAAGGGCATCAGACACTATGTGATGTCCTCAAAAGGCAGATTCTGAACCGAAACCCTAAGAAAGAGTGTGTTGGGTTCGAAAGGAAAATGAATGCTGATGGCTCTTACTGGAAGCCTGAGCAATACCCCAAAACCACATGGGTTGCTGCAAAGGAACCTTCAGTGGATCCATCCACCCTATCTGGCTTCACTTGTGCTAATCCTATTATCATTGATGAATCCTTTGATGCAAACTATAAACTGTTTAAGAATCAGAATGGTGAAGTGTTTGCCAGGTATATTGGTACTAACTACAGGAATGGGCCACCTACGAAGAAAGTCTGGGTGCCCAAAAGGTGTCTAGAGAATCTTCCTATGAATGTCGTCATGACACCACAAGGGAAGAAGACAAACCCCAGACCACAGGCTTCATATGGTCCAAAGGCTTCATACAGACAGAGGACTCACCTGAGTCGCACTAACACAAATGTTTTGCAGGGAAATCATACCCAAGCCTATGAATATGGGCGTGTTTCATCGAACCGCCATGTTCATAAGACCAAGAACTACTCTGCTTACTCTTATGAGTATTATTCACCACCTGCAAGACTATTTGCTAGGTCTTCAAAGCCAAAATTCTCAGATGCTGCACTTAGACTCATTGCTTCGAAGCCACCCCTGAAGATGTGGGTGGCTAAGAAAACCTAACTCTCTTTTGCAGGGAATGGTCTCTAGCCGGAAATCAAAGGCGTCTAAAGCTATTGCTGGGGACCTAAAACATCATGTGGGGCACAAGATAAAATGCCCAAATGATCTTAGTATGTATTTCATTTTTGAGTCGCTTAACATGCATCCTATCAGTTCTAACCTGGGTCTGGGCTTTCATAATTCACTTGCTCGTCAAATGCTTATGCTTCACAATACTCTTTGTGAAGCCTATCCCCCTAACTGCACTGTAGGGTATGACACCAGCTACTTTAGAATGGATTATTGATAGTGGATGTACTAATCACATGACTGGAGAACGAAGTCTTCTCATGGACTCAACCTTACGTCCATCTGACAAAAGTCACATCACATTTGCTGATACTGGTAAAAGCAAGGTATTGGGTCTAGGTAGAGTTGCAATCTCAAAGGATCAACACATGGATAAAGTGATGCTTGTTGAATCCCTTGGTTTCAACTTAATGTCTATCTCAATGCTTTGCAATTTGAACATGATTGTGATATTTGGAAAATATCGTTGCCTTGTTCTGATGGAATCTGACAAGTCTCTAGTCTTTGAAGGGTATCGGAAAGATGATTTATACATGGTAGATTTCTCAGCAGGACCACAGCTTACCGTATGTCTTCTTGCAAAAGTTTCAGAGTGCTGGCTCTGGCATCGGAGGCTAGGGCATGCTGGCATGAGGAACTTGCATACTCTTGCAAAGAAGAAGCACGTCATAGGCATCGAGGGCGTCAAGTTCAAGAAGGATCACTTATGCGGTGCCTGCGAAGCTGGAAAGATGACGAGGGCCAAGCATCCCTCGAAGACAATCATGACAATGACTCAACCCTTCGAACTGCTACACATGGACCTCTTTGGCCCTACTCACTACTCTACCCTTACTACTACTGCTTGTCTCTATGGCTTCGTCATTGTTGATGATTATTCAAGATATACATGGGTACATATAATCCTCTACAAGATTGAAGTGCAGGATGTCTTCAGACGCTTCGCCAATCGAGCCATGAACAACTATGGCGTCAAGATCAAGCACATCAGAAGTGACAATGGCACCGAATTCAAGAACACCGGCCTCGACACTTATCTTGATACATTGGGCATCACTCATGAGTTCTCAGCTCCATACACGCCGCGGCAGAATGGCATTGTGGAACGCAAGAACAGAACACTCATTGAGATGGCTCGGACGATGCTCGATGAATACAAGACACCAAGAAAGTTCTGGCGTGAAGCTATTGATACTGCATGCCATGTCATCAACCGTGTTTATCTTCACAAGCTTCTGAAGAAAACATCCTATGAACTCCTCACTGGTAAGAAGCCAAATGTCAGTTACTTCAGAGTATTTGGTGCTAGGTGCTGGATCAAGGATCCACATCACACTTCAAAATTTGCACCGAAAGCACATGAAGGTTTTATGCTTGGTTACGGAAAGGATTCGCACTCCTACAGAGTCTTCAACCTCTTTCACTATAAAGTGGTTGAAAATGTGGATGTGCGGTTCGATGAGACAATGGATCGCAAAGAGAGCACCTGCCAAATGTGCCAGATGAAATTCCACCTAGTGAATCCATCAAGCTTATGGGAACTGGAGAAATCATACCGTCTAAAGTATAGCCTGAAGAGGAACTTATCATTTGTGCACCTAATCAACCTAAAGACAATGCTCAGCCTGAAGACAATCCTTTAAACGATGACAATGATCAGCAAGAGCAAAATCTTCGGCTAGTTCATCCTCGTGTTGCAAATGAAGTACATATTGAGAAGATAATTGATAGCATCAATGCACCTGGTCCACTCACTCGTTCAAGGGCAACACAACTAGCAAATTTTTGTGGGCACTTTGCATTCGTTTCAATATCCGAACCCAAGAAAGTTGATGAAGCCTTCATGGAACCTGAATGGATTCAAGCTATGCAAGAAGAGCTTCAACAGTTCGAGATGAACAATGTGTGGGAACTAGTCAAGCGTCCTGATCCTCGTAAACACAATATCATAGGCACTAAATGGATATATCGCAACAAGCAAGATGAGCATGGTCAAGTTGTCAGAAACAAGGCTCGTCTCGTTGCTCAAGGATACACTCAAGTTGAAGGAATTGACTTTGATGAAACATTTGCTCCTGTGGCTAGGCTTGAAGCTATTCGCATACTGCTAGCCTATGCAAATCATCATAACATCCTTCTGTATCAAATGGATGTGAAGAGTGCCTTTCTCAATGGCAAGATTGAAGAAGAAGTGTATGTTGCACAACCGCCTAGTTTTGAAGATCCATAACATCCTGACATGGTTTACAAGCTCAACAAGGCACTGTATGACCTCAAACAAGCCCCTCGTGCTTGGTATGACACACTCAAAGACTTCCTGAAGAGCAAAGGCTTCAAACCTGGTTCCCTGGATCCCACACTCTTCACGAAGACATATGATGGTGAACTGTTTGTGTGCCAAATATATGTGGATGACATTATCTTCGGCTGCACTAATCAAAAATACAGTGATGAGTTTGGACACATGATGCAAGATCAATATCAGATGTCCATGATGGGTGAGCTAAAGTTCTTCCTTGGTCTTCAAATACGGCAGCAACGCAACGACATCTTCATATCTCAAGAGAAATACCTCAAAGATTGCCTGAAGAAGTTTGGAATGCAAGTCTGCAAAGGTTATACGACGCCAATGCCAACCAAAAGTCATCTGGGTCCTGACGCCAATGGTAAAGAGTTCGATTAAAAGGTATACCGCTCCATGATTGGTTCTTTGCTTTATTTATGTGCATCTAGGCCAGATCATGCTTAGTGTTTGCATGTGTGCCCGATTCCAAGCGGCACCAAAGGAATCGCATCACTTAGCTGTGAAGCGAATTCTTTGATACTTGGCTTACACCCCAACACTAGGATTATGGTATCCAAATGGCTCAGAGTTTGATCTAGTTGGATTCTCGGATGCTGATTATGCTGGTGACAAGGTGGATCGCAAGTCTACATCAGGCACATGTCACTTTCTGGGACGATCACTTGTTTGTTGGTCTTCAAAGAAGTAGAACTATGTATCTCTCTCCACTGCTGAATCTGAATACATTGCTGCTGGATCCTGCTGCGCTCAGCTTCTATGGATGAAGCAAACACTCAAAGACTATGGCATTCATCTGAAGCAAGTGCCACTCTACTGCGACAATGAAAGCACCATCAAGATTGCCAACAACCCAGTTCAGCACTCGAAGACAAAGCACATTCAGATCCGTCATCACTTTCTCAGAGATCATGTCATGAAGGAAGATATTGATATCATTCACGTCAACACTAAAGAGCAACTGGCAGATATCTTCACAAAGCCCTTGGATGAGAAAAGGTTTTGCAAGTTGCGGTGTGAGCTAAATATCTTGGAATCCTCAAATGTCCTGTTGAAAGTGCAACTATCCCTAGGTGGTTTTGGTAATTCATAACAACATATAGCTCATTGAGCTAATGCTATTCCAAGATGACTATTTCAGGAAAGCTCAATGATTGGCATGGCATGGATGTGAAAGTGGAACCCTCAAAATGCTAAGGACAAAGGATTGGCTCAAGCTCAAAAGCTCAAGACTCTTCATTTTATATTTTAGTGATCCAAGATCACATTGAGTCTTTAGGAAAAGCCAATACTATCAAGGAGGGATGAGGTGTTGCTTAATGAGCCTCTTGCTTCATGTGCTTAGTGATATGCTCCAAAACCCTCAACTACTTTCCCATATCCACATATGACCTAAACCCTAAGCCAAACTCGGTCCTACCGATTCTTTCTATCCGGCGCCATCGAGTTTCACTTGTCATAAGCCACTGCCAAACCCTAGCAATTCGGTTCTACCGATAGGGATCTCGGTCTCACCGACCGAGATGGGATTGCAAACTCTCTGTTTCCCTTTCGTAACTTTTCGGTCTCACCGAAAGAGCGAATCGGTCCCACCGAGATTGCAGTGTAAACTCTTGTTTCCTTTTTGTAACTTTTCGGTCTCACCGAAAGAGCAAATCGGTCCCACCGAGTTTACCTGACCAACTCTCTGGTTAGCTTATTACCAAACTCGGTCTCACCGAGTTTGTGTAATCGGTCTCACCGAGATTACGTTATGCCCAAACCCTAACCATATCGGTCCTACCGAGTTGCATGTCAGTCCCACCGAAAATCTCTAACGGTCACTAGGTTTACATTTTCGGTCCGACCGAGTTTGTTGATTCGGTCCCACCGAGATTGGAAAACTGTGTAACGGTTGGATTTTGTGTGGAGGCTATATATACCCCTCCACCTCCTCTTCATTCGTGGAGAGAGCCATCAGAACACATACACAATTCCAACTCATATGTTCTGAGAGAGAACCACCTACTCATGTGTTGAGACCAAGATATTCCATTCCTACCATATGAATCTTGATCTCTAGCCTTCCCAAGTTGCTTTCCACTCAAATCTTCTTTCCACCAAATCCAAATCCTATGAGAGAGAGTTGAGTGTTGGGGAGACTATCATTTGAAGCACAAGAGCAAGGATGGAGTTCATCATCAACACACCATTTGTTACTTCTTGGAGAGTGGTGTCTCCTAGATTGGCTAGGTGTCACTTGGGAGCCTCCGACAAGATTGTGGAGTTGAACCAAGGAGTTTGTAAGGGCAAGGAGATCGCCTACTTCGTGAAGATCTACCGCTAGTGAGGCAAGTCCTTCGTGGGCGATGGCCATGGTGGGATAGACAAGGTTGCTTCTTCGTGGACCCTTCGTGGGTGGTTGCTTCTTCGTGGACCCTTCGTGGGTGGAGCCCTCCGTGGACTCGTGCAACCATTACCCTTTGTGGGTTGAAGTCTCCATCAACGTGGATGTAGGATAGCACCACCTATCCGAACCACGGGAAAAACATCCGTGTCTCCAATTGCGTTTGAATTCTCCAAACCCTTCCCTTTACATTCTTGCAAGTTGCATGCTTTACTTTCCGCTGCCAATATACTCTTTGCATGCTTGCTTGAATTGTGTGATGATTGCTTGACTTGTCCTACAATAGCTAAAATCTGCCAAGAACTAAAATTGGGAAAAGGTTAAGTTTTTATTTGGTCAAGTAGTCTAATCACCCCCCCTCTAGACATACTTTCGATCCTACACCTGTGATCATGCACACATTCTAACACTTATGCATGTTGATGACTTAGATGTGCAACACACGAAGTAACGTATATCTTCAACTAATGAAGACTTACACTCTAAGTGTGAATACATTAACACGGAATTTGACTTCGGAGCACCACGATAATTGTGTGCCGTGTCTGGGTCTAATACTTCCTATACGGTGGGTAACACCACCAAACTTTTGCTTGAAGTATTTTCTGTTGGCGTTACATTTACAAAATCTTCGCGTTTGGTTTGTATTCAATATTAACATGACTTCATGTTTATCTTCACTATATTGATTTGGTCTTATTCGGATATATTCATATATTAGCGTTCTGTCCTCTACAACATTCACTTATAGCTATGTCTTCTTGTTTGAATCTTTTGAACTAAGTGAATGTGATCGGACCCTAACCTCTCTATGCTCCCGTCTCAAATCTATCTGTCCAAATCATATGCATTCTATTGAAACTGTCGAATGTCTTCTCTGCATCCTTGTCAGCAGAAGACACAGAGACAAACATTAAATCTGATTTAAATGCTCTATCCTTTTACCTGAAACCCGGAGAAGCGGGAACGACCACCCGACAATCCAGGCATGCGTGGGAACGTGGAACAACCTCCAATGTGTTGCATGTTCGCCACGTGTCGTTCAGATGTGAACCGCCAGGGGCACCTGCGTAATAATGCTGCGCCATCCCTGTCCTTATAAATACACGCCACACCCCAGTCATTATCTCTTCTTCCACTTCTCCTTCTCGCACAAACCCTAGCGCCACCGCTAGCCCTCGACGGCGCCGACGACGAAGCGCTTAGCTGCCGTGACCTCACCGACGCTGTCCTCACGCCGACCGCAAACATCGTCTTCTCCGCCGTCGCCGTAGGTGTCCTCCGTCGCCAAGTTAGGGCACGGAAGATCGAACTGCTCGGCCTCATCTCCTACTCCGTCTAGCAGTTCCTCGAGTGGTAAATAAAAACTCTTTTTACAGTCCTTTTTGATTCGATAGATTCATCTTTTTCAACCACAAGTGGTTTCTGTCCCAACAAATTGAATCTATCCTTTTCTGAATCTCATAACATGCCAAGTATGTTCACTTATGCTTCACAAAGTAGTTAGATTCCTCACTTGTACTTATTCGTGGATTCATACAAATCTGGAACCAACTCTCTACATATGAGTGAATGTCTTCGCACTATGAGGTCAATGTCTTCTAAACTGATTTATCTTTGAAATCTTCTAAGAATGCATATGACCTCTTCCCCTTCCCTCGCATCTCTAATGTTGTCACAGGTACATGTCCATGGGAGAATCCCTTGGTTCTCATAGTCTGCATTCCTTTGCAGAGTTCTTACAGCATCACATCAATTCTCCCGAAGCTAATTCATGTCTGACCAGCAGAAGGAAGCCTTTGCACGTTCTAAAGCCTTTCAGTCTGAACTTCATGGCAACAGAAAAATCAGTCAGGAAGGGCGGCAGACAGCACCGTGAAAACACTGCCAAGGACCTGCCACAGGATCTGCATGATCTATATAAGTCAGATCCAGAAGAGACCTATGGAGAACGCAAGAACCGAATCCAATGGATTCGAAGACATTGGGCAGAGGAATGGTTCAAGTACAGATTTGTCACTGACGAATATGCTGAAAAAGAATGCCATCAAGGCCCCCTGGGAGATATTATATACAAAGGTCTTCAGCCCAAGTCGAAGTCCGAAGCTATTGCTCAAGGCTTCTACCCCTGCTGGAATGGCAGGTAGATACTGTATATAGGTAGGTATAGTGGACTCATATGGAATAACTTTGGGGTTTAAGGGATTGGATGCACAAGCAGTATTCCCGCTTAGTACATGTGTAGGCTAGCAAAAGACTGGGAAGCGACCAGCTAGAGAGCGACAACAGTCATGAACATGCATTAAAATTAATCAACACCGAATGCAAGCATGAGTAGGATATAATCCACCATGAACATAAATATCGTGAAGGCTATGTTGATTTTGTTTCAACTACATGCGTGAACATGCGCCAAGTCAAGTCACTTAAATCATTCAGAGGAGGGGATACCACCCTATCATACCACATCATAACCATTTCAATAGCATATTGGCACGCAAGGTAAACCATTATAACTCATAGCTAATCAAGCATGGCACAAGAAACTATGATCTCTAGTTGTCATTGCAAACATGTTTATTCATAATAGGCTGAATCAGGAACGATGAACTAATCATATTTACAAAAACAAGAGAGGTTGAGTTCATACCAGCTTTTCTCATCTCAGTCAGTCCATCATATATCGTCATAATTGCCTTTCACTTGCATGACCAAATAGTGTGAATAATAATAATAGTGCACGTGCATTGGACTAAGCTGGAATCTGCAAGCATTCAATAAACAGGAGAAGACAAGGCGATATGGGCTCTTTTGTCAGATCAACAAGTATGCATATAAGAGCCACTTCAACAATTTAATTATGGTCTTCTCCTATCGACCCCCAAAGAAAAGAAATAAAACTATTTACACGGGAAAGCTCCCAACAAGCAAAAGAAGAACATGAAATATTTTTGGGTTTTTTCTTTTTAATTACTACTACAAGCATGGAAATTAAACTAACTAAAAGCTACAACTATTTTTTTTGGTTTTTCTTAAGGTTTATTAAACACACAAGAAGAAAGCATAAAAAGGAAAATAAACTAGCATGGATGATACAAATGAAAAAGTATGAGCACCCACATCTAGCAATGAGTGTGTGAACATAAATGTAATGTCGGTGGGAAATACATACTCCCCCAAGCTTAGGCTTTTGGCCTAAGTTGGTCTATGGCCATGGCTAGCCTGGCGGGTATCCATAATAGTAGTTGGGGTCGTACTGAGATGAAGAAGAGGAAGACTCCGATTGCCACTGGCTGACAATCATCTCCGGATCCCACTGATAATTAGACTGTCATGGAGGATCAACTTCTGGTTCCGGCTCTGGCTCTGTGGCTGGTGCTGGGTTCCGATAGGCGTGAATAACCTTCAACAGAACAAGGTACTGGCCTACAGATAAATCAAACAAAGAAGGAGCAGGCAGGGTAATAGTCTCGGGATGATGTTTATTAAAGAACAATTAGTATTTAAGCTCTCCTTCCCTATTCTTAACAATAAAATCATGTGCCACCATACTTTTATAATCTAGATAAACACGAGGCAACACCTTTTCTTCCTTCTCATAATGCCTAATAGGTATGTTAAAATGTGCAGCTAGGCGTGAAGCATAGATGCCTCCAAAGATGGGGCCCTTGGTACGGTTCAGACTTAACCGTTTAGCAATAATGCCGCCCATACTAACAGAGTTATCACTGTATAAACCGTGGAGCAAAATAATAATATCAGGGATACTAAGGTTTCCACAGTTTCCGCGACCAATTAAACAACGACTAGCAAATAATGAAAAATAACGTAAAACAGGAAAATGTATGCTAGTGATTCGTGCATCGGAAACCTTCCTTGTTTCCCCTACAGTGATAGTATCAATAAACCCCCCACATCATCGCGATGTGGTTCTTCTGTCTTGCCCTCAAAAGGGACTAAACAAACCCGACAAAAAACATAAAGTGACATCTCCTTATGCTCATCATATAAATGAAACTCCACCGTAGGTGGTGAGCTCCTAGAATGGAAATGAAAGTTTTGCACAAAGGTATTTGTGAGTAAGAGATACTGATCGCATTGGTCGTGGAGGAAAACGGTGAGGCCTGCATTCTTAGCCAATTCATGAAAATCTTCATAAATACCGTCTGCTCTCAAGAAATCATCGGAAGGCCATTCACACGCCCAAACCTCCGCGGTACGAGGCAGATTATACTTCGGCTTTGGTGCCTTTTCCTTCGAGCTTTGGCTCGATGAGCCCCTCAAAAGTCTCCTCATCATTTTCTGAAAATTCTGAAATTTTTAGTAACTTCAAAATAAAAGTAAACCAAACTCAATAATATTGATAGCAACTACTCCTACAAGTGCCCGGGGCCTATATCATGCATCAAAACTACTTTTGACCATATAAATTTGACATGCAAGCTCAAGAACAGGGTCACCTAAGCAGCAAAAATTTGCAATGAATAAAGCACTAGAACCAAAACTAATTGGACTAATGGAGGAGTCACATACCAAGGAACAATCTCCCCGAGCAGTTTTGTGAGAGGTGCTTTGAGAAAGGAGATCAAAAATGGCAGCAAAACGAGCTTGGACTCGGGTTTGAGCTGGATATTCGTGTTTGGGGGAGGAAGAAGGAGCATGTGGGTGAAAGGATAAGTGGAGGAGGGCCACCGTGGGCCCACGAGGTAGGGGGCGCGCCTAGGGGGTAGGGCGCGCCCTCCACCCTCGTGGGCAGGTGGTTGACCCCCCTGCTGTGTTCTCAGTGCCAAATATTCTCAAATATTCTAGAAAAAAAATCATATTTAAATTTCATGGCATTTGGAGAACTTTATTTTCGGGGTATTTTTATATTGCACGGATAATCAGATAACAGACAGAAAAATATTTATTTTTATTTTATTTAATATAAATAACAGAAAGTAAAAGTGGGGTACAGAAGGTTGTGCCTTCTAGTTTCATCCATCTCATGATCATCAAAAGGAATCCACTAACGAGGTTGATCAAGTCTTGTTAACGAACTCATTCCGAATAACATGGAACCAGAGAAATTTCGAATAACACTATGTTACCTCAACGGGGATATGCACATCCCCAATAATAAGAATATCATATTTCTTCTTGACAGTAGGAAAAGGAAATTCAAAACCTCTAAATATAATCGATGGAATTTTTCCAATAGAATTAATACTGTGGACTTGAGGTTGTTTCCTCGAAAAGTGTACCGTATGCTCATTACCATTAACATGAAAAGTGACATTGCCTTTAGTGCAATCAATAACAGCCCCTGCAGTATTCAAAAAGGGTCTTCCAAGAATAATAGACATACTATCTTCCTCGGGAATATCAAGAATAACAAAGTCCGTTAAAATAGTAACGTTTGCAACTACAACAGGCACATCCTCACAAATACCGACAGGTATAGCAGTTGATTTATCAGCCATTTGCAAAGATATTTCAGTAGGTGTCAACTTATTCAAATCAAGTCTACGATATAAAGAGAGAGGCATAACACTAACACCGGCTCCAAGATCACATAAAGCAGTTTTAACATAGTTTCTTTTAATGGAGCATGGTATAGTGGGTACACCTGGATCTCCTAGTTTCTTTGGTATTCCACCCTTAAAAGTATAATTAGCAAGCATGGAGGATATTTCAGCTTCCGGTATCTTTCTTTTATTTGTAACAATTTCTTTCATGTACTTAGCATAAGGATTCATTTTGAGCATATCAGCTAATCGCATACGCAAAACATAGGTCTAATCATTTTAGCAAAGCGCTCAAGATCCTCATCATCCTTTTTCTTGGATGGTTTGGGAGGAAAAGGCATGGGTTTCTGAACCCATGGTTCTCTTTCTTTACCATGTTTCCTAGCAACAAAGTCTTTCTTATCATAACATTGATTCTTTGATTGTGGGTTATCAAGATCAACAACAGGTTCAATTTCTACATCATTATCATTACTAGGTTGAGCATCATCATGAATATTATCATTAACATTATTACTAGTTTCAGGTTCATTACCAGATTGAGTTTCAGCATCAAAAATAGAAATATCATTTGGATTCTTAGGTGGTTCAATAACAGGTTCACTAGAAGCATGCAAAGTCCTATCATTTTTCTTTTTCTTCCTTTTAGAAGGACTAGGTGCATCTATATTATTTCTCTGAGAATCTTGCTCAATTCTCTTAGGACGGCCTTCAGGATACAAAGGTTCCTGAGTCATTCTACCACCTCTAGTCATAACTCTAACAACATTATCATTATCCTTACTATTCAATTCATTGAGCAAATCATTTTGAGCTTTAAGTACTTGTTCTACTTGAGTGGTAACCATAGAAGCATGTTTACTAATAAGTTTAAGTTCACCTTTGACATTAGCCATATAATCACCCAAGTGTTCAAGCATATTTGAATTGTATTTCAATTGTCTACCAAAATAAGCATTAAAATCTTCTTGCTTAGCCATAAATTTATCAAACTCATCTAAGCATGGGCTAGCAAACTTAGTAAATGGGATTTCAGCTTTATCATATCTATAGAGAGAATTTACCTTTACTACCTGTGTCGGGTTATCAAGACCATGATTTTCTTCATTAGGAAATGGGTTAAGATCATATGTTTCTTCAACAGGCAGTAAGTTAAGACCATGTATTTCTTCAATAGGAGGTAAATTCTTAACATCTTCATCTTTAATACCTTTTTCTTTCATAGATTTCTTTGCCTCTTGCATATCTTTAGGACTGAGAAATAGAATACCCCTCTTCTTCGGAGTTGGTTTAGGAATAGGATTAGGAATTGGCTCCAGAGGTGTCCTATTATTTTCATTTGTCAACATATTATTCAATAGAATTTCAGCTTCATCCGGTTTTCTTTCCCTGAAAACAGAACCAGCACAACTATCCAGGTAATCTCTGGAAGCATCGGTTAGTCCATTATAAAAGATATCAAGTATTTAATTTTTCTTAAGAGGATGATCAGGCAAAGCATTAAGTAATTGGAGAAGCCTCCCCCGAGCTTGTGGGAGACTCTCTTCTTCAATTTACACAAAATTATATATATCCCTTAAAGCAGCCTGTTTCTTATGAGCAGGGAAATATTTAGTAGAGAAGTAATAAATCATATCCTGGGGACTACGCACACAACCAGGATTAAGAGAATTAAACCAAGCCTTAGCATCACCCTTTAATGAGAACGGGAATATTTTAAGGATATAAAAGTAACGAGTTCTCTCATCTTTAGTGAACAGGGTGGCTATATCATTTAATTTAGTAAGATGTGCCACAACAGTTTCAGATTCATAGCCATGAAAAGGATCAGACTCAACCAAAGTAATTATATCAGGATCAACAGAGAATTCATAATCCTTATCAGTAACACAGATAGGTGAAGTAGAAAAAGCAGGGTCAGGTTTCATTCCAACATTTAGAGATTGCTTATTCCATTTAGCTAATAACCTCTTAAGTTCGTTTCTATCTTTGCAAGCTAAAATAGCTAAAGAAGCTTCTTGATCAAAAACATAACCCTCACGAATAACAAGTGATTCTTCATCATCACTTTCATCAGTATTATCAGATTCAATATTTTCAATCTCTCTAGCCCTAGCAATTTGCTCATCAAGAAAATCACTAAGTGGCACAGTAGTATCAGGCATAGAAGTAGTTTCATCATAAGTATCATGCATAGCAGAAGTGGCATCATCAATAACATGCGACATATCAGAACGAATAGCAGAAGCAGGTGTAGGTGTCGCAAGCTTACTCAAAGCAGAAGGTGAATCAAGTGCAGAGCTAGATGGCAGTTCCTTACCCCCCTCGTAGTTGAGGGATAAATCTTGGTTCTTGGATCTTTGAAGTTCTTCATAATGATAAGAAGATATAAATCCCAAGTGTCTCAAAGAATAGAGCTATGCTCCCCGGCAACGGCGCCAGAAAATAGTCTTGATAACCCACAAGTATAGGGGATCGCAACAATCTTCGAGGGTAAAGTATTCAACCCAAATTTATTGATTCGACACAAGGGGAGCCAAATAATACTCTCAAGTATTAGCAGCTGAGTTGTCAATTCAACAACACCTGGAAACTTAATATCTGCAGCAAAGTATTTAGTAGCAAAGTAATATGATAGTAGTGGTAACGGTAACAAAAGGTAACAGTAGTAAAAGTGATGTTTTTGGTATTTTGTAGTGATGATAGCAATAGCAACAGGAAAGTAAATAAGCAAAGAACAATATATGGAAAGCTCGTAGGCAATGGATCGGTGATGGAGAATTATGCCAGATGCGGTTCATCATGTAACAGTCATAACCTAGGGTGACACAGAACTAGCTCCAGTTCATTGATATAATGTAGGCATGTATTCCGAATATAGTCATACGTGCTTATGGAAAAGAACTTGCATGACATCTTTTGTCCTACCCTCCCGTGGCAGCGGGGTCCTTACGGAAACTAGGGATATTAAGGCCTCCTTTTAATAGAGTACCGGAACAAAGCATTAACACATAGTGAATACATGAACTCCTCAAACTACGGTCATCACTGGTAAGTATCCCGATTATTGTCACTTCGGGGTTAACGGATCATAACACATAATAGGTGACTATAGACTTACAAGATAGGATCAAGAACACTCATATATTGATGAAAACATAATAGGTTCAGATCTGAAATCATGGCACTCGGGCCCTAGTGACAAGCATTAAGCATAGCAAAGTCATAGTAACATCAATCTCAGAACATAGTGGACACTAGGGATCAAACCCTAACAAAACTAACTTGATTACATAATAGATCCCATCCAACCCATCACTGTCCAACAAGCCTACGATGGAATTACTCACGCACGGCGGTGAGCATCATGAAATTGGTGATGGAGGATGGTTGATGATGACGATGGCGACGGATTCCCCTCTCCGGAGCCCCGAACGGACTCTAGATCAGCCCTCCCGAGAGGTTTTAGGGCTTGGTGGCGGCTCCGTATCGTAAAACGCGATGAATTCTTCTATATGATTTTTTCTCCCCGAAACACAATATATAGAGTTGGAGTTGGAGTCGGAAAGGCACCAGGGGGCCCATGAGGTAGGGGGCGCGCCCTAGGGGGGCAGGCGCGCGCCCCACCCTCGTGGAGAGGTGGTGGGCCCCCTGGCCTTCATCTTTTGCAGGTATTTTTTATATTTTCCAAAAAGTTGCTCCTTGAAGTTTCAGGTCATTCCGAGAACGTTTGTTTCTGCACATAAATAACACCATGGTAATTCTGCTGAAAACAGCGTCAGTCCGGATTAGTTTCATTCAAATCATGCAAGTTAGAGTCCAAAACAAGGGCAAAAGTGTTTGGAAAAGTAGATACGTTGGAGACGTATCAACCACCAACACCCATACTAAAGCCAATGGCGTTGTCATGGCTGAAGCTACTGTGGCGCCTGAAGCTAATGTGGTGCCAGAAGTGATTGCACCTGAAGCCAATGCTACTCCTGACGCAAATCTGTAGCCAGAAGTCAATGCCACTGCTCTTTTACCGCCTCCATGTCCACACACCCTTGAGCAAGCATTCTATCAAGGCCAACTTACCACCGTCCGCTGGCCCATTCTGGTTCCTCCACCTGCTGCCGGTCCGCAATTTGACTATCATGTGGAGCACAGGCCTCAGGTCCAGAAGCCAAAGCCAAGACTGCCAAGGTTTCCAGGTACTGCAACTTCCCCAGGATCGTTTAATGTGAATGGCTTCAAGGCACACAACACATTCTTTGGAAGTGCCAAGAACCCCTACACAAGGCCAAGAATCTCATCAGATCGATTCTGGAGTTATCAACAGCGTAACTACTATTCCTGCATCTTATACAATCAGGGGCACATTTTCCCTCATATGCGTCTGGACAGCGAAACCATGGCTGGCCTGCCCTGCCTAGAAGAAGCCCTTGATTGCTTCAGAGATGTTGGCCTTCTAGAGTTTGTGACTGCCAAAGAACACTGGAATGAAGAGCTTCTGCTACAATTTTACGCTACCCTTCACATTCACGGCTACAACAGGGATCTGAAGACTTGGATCCTTGAGTGGATGACAGGCGATGTACACCATGAAGCTAAAGCCCAAGACATCAGTGAGCTCACTGCCCTGCCCACTCCTGGCAAACATTATGAACCAGGTTGTCAGCTACACCAGAATGCGTTGGAAAGCAACTTCCAGAAGCCAGAGCCAAACATGATTCAAATGCTGAGCATGATGAAGCCACTGCCACAAGACACTGACTATCCTAAGGAGTTCTTTGTTGAAGACCTAGAGTATTTGCCCCGCACCATTTATCACATCATCAGGCGAACTCTATGGCCTGTCAAAGGACATTCCTCTGCAATGAAGCTTGAAGGAGCAATGAAGACTTTGGTTTTCTATATCTTTAATGGCATCAACTTCAATGCTCAAGACTTTTTCATCAGGCAGCTGGCTGCATCTGGCTCTGACATCTTTGGTCTGAAATTCTACGCTCCATGGGTAATGCGCCTTATAAAGCTTCACTCTGCAATCAACTATTAGCCTTCTGCACACAATCATCTCATATTCTTGCCAGAGGTTGATCTGTCTGTTGAAGCCATCTACCCAGAGCCTGCCAAAGAGCCTGCTACTCTTCACAGTGCTGATCACCAAAGCTTCTCACAGCCCATTGAAGGAGTTTAGGCCGTTTCACGTGTTTATCCCTTGGCTGGAAATACACGTGCTCCTCGCACCCATACTAAAGCCACTGTAAGCACCATTTCTCAAAGGTCTCGAAAGCGATCTCATGTTCTTAACGACCGAGAGCTTCTCGTCGCTCTACATCAGAAACAGGACAAGCATCATGACTGGCTTAAGCGTCAGATGCAAAGCCTCTTGGTGGATGTCAATCGCCTTCGAAATCTTGCCACCAAGAATGCCTTTGTTACACATGAAACCCGTCAGAGGTCATGGAAGAGTTTGACATTACTCAGTGCTGAAGCTGATCTTCAAGACGATGGCTTCATAGAGAGATTCAAGTTTGACTCAACTCCTCCAAGGAATGCTCACTTGCGTTGGACTCCCTCACTCGAAGACTCTGACTATTCTTCATCAGCTGCAACTATTAATGCCAGAGTCATTGATGACCAAGATGATGCTACCTCACCACCTCCAACTTCGACGCGTATCGACACTGCACCAAGTTCGTCTACACCACCAAACCTCAATGACGACCCTGCTGCTTCGCCTACTCCTCATGGGAACGAGTAGCAAGCTCTATGTCTTCAAACCTTTTTGGTCATTACTGACAAAAGGGGGGAAGCATATGAGTTGATAGTCTTCAAGCGGGTCCATATGGGTGGTTGCTATACTTCTGCTACATTTGCCAAGTGCTTACAACTCTCACTTTTGATACATTTGGTTCTTTTGAGTTGTAACACTTAAACTTGATGGTCGTCTGCTACCTTTTCGTCAACTATGTGATGCGATGATAAATTCCGCATGTGCGATGATAAATCCCGCACGAAGTCATTTTGCAGACGTCCATTTTTCATTATGCATGTCATTATCTTCATTATATCCTTTCATGCATGATGAATTGTCTTCATAAGTAGAAGAGGAGCTCCGCAAATACAACCTGCCATGTGCATTTGCATTCAAAAGCAAAATACTTATATGCACATCTTCAGGGGGAGCCTTTCTGCTACTTATGAAGACAATACCTCAATCCTTCACAATTTCACATACTTTTATCCCCGTTGAAAACTTCAACCAGTTTGTCATCAATCACCAAAAAGGGGGAGATTGTAAGTGCATCTAGTGCCACCCCTAGTTGGTTTTGGAGTATTGACGACAAACCTGGTTGAGGGACTAATGTGTTTGTGAGAATTGCAGGATAACACAGGTAGTAGTCCCTCATTGATTCAGTTTACCTACCGGAGATGACCCCTAAAAATTTATGAAGACATTGAAGACAAAGGTGGTATGTGAAGACATTCACATTGAAGACTATGACAAGAGAAGACATTGCGTGAAGACTATGGAGCGCGAAGACTTAGTTGTTTCGTTGTTTCCTTTTCTTCTTTGTTGAGTCATAGGAACCACCGTACTGTTAAGTGGGGTCCCAGTGAACAAAGTCAGAGTGACTGAAGTGATGCTTAACCAAAATCCTATGTCTTCGCGTGAAGACAATGAGAGCAAAACTTATCTAGAGCTAGATAAGTCAGCTTTACTTGTAGCCCAAGTAAAGTTGTTGCGTGTGTTTGAAATCTGACTGTTGGAACACGTGTCAGTTCCTTAGCGACCCAGGGTCATTTCGGACAAATCAGGTCGGGTTGCCTAGTGGCTATAAATAGCCCACCCACACCATAAATTGGTGGCTGCTCAGAGTTAGTGCACAGCTTTTGTCGTTTGAGAGCAACCCACCTCGAAGCCTTTGAGAGAGAAATCCTTGTGAGGACAAAGCCCTAAACACCCAGAGGCATCACTGAAGTCTTCCTGTCTGTGTGATCTGAAGACTTGTTACACTTGAGGACTGTGAATCCTCCAGCCAGTTAGGCACCGCGTTCTGAGCATCCAAGAGTCATTGTGTATTGCCGGTGAACGAAGTCTGTGAAGGTTTGGAAGTCTACCTTGAAGACTTACCAGAGTGATTGAGCGAGGACTGGGTGTCCTTAGCTCAAGGGGAATAAGGTGAAGACACGGTCTTCTGAGTTAAATCTTAGCCTCCCTAACCAGACGTACAGTTGTCACAGCAACTGGAACTGGTCCAACAAATCATTGTCTTCAACAAGCAACTGGTTCTATCCTTCCCATCTCTTTATTTACAGTTGGTCCGTGTGAAGTCGTTGCTTGTTTGCATTGTCCATTTGTCTTCACTGTGTGACTGTTTGTTCTGATTGGTTTCATACTATCTTCCATCCTAATCCGTACTGCCTAGCTGCTATTTGTCTTCATGCTCTCACTTCATTGAATACTTGACTATGGCTTGTCTAGTGTAGTCTACCTTCCGCTGCATGGTTATACGTTCATTTCTATCGTTTGTCTTCGAAACTCCCATGTTTTGAAGACTTCCATAAAAATTGCCTATTCACCCCCCTCTAGTCGATAACTAGCATTTTCAACTGCCGTTTAGGTCATATTGGTGTAAAGCGCATGAAGAAACTCCATTCTAATGGACTTCTGGAATCACTTGATTATGAATCACTTGGTACTTGCGAACCATGCCTCATGGGCAAGATGACTAAAACTCCATTCTCTACAACAACAGAGTGAGCAACAGAGTTATTGGAAATCATACATACTGATGTATGTGGTCCAATGAACATTGAGGCTCACGGCGGATATCGTTATTTTCTCACCTTCACAGATGATTTGAGAAGATATGGGTATATCTACTTAATGAAACATAAGTCTGAAACATTTGAAAAGTTCAAAGAATTTCAGAGTGAAGTGGAAAATCATCGTAACAAGAAAATAAAGTTTCTATGTTCTGATCGTGGAGGAGAATATTTGAGCTATGAGTTTGGACTTCAGTTGAAACAATGCGGAATAGTTTCGCAACTCCCGCCACCTAGAACACCACAACGTAATGGTGTGTCCGAACGTTGTAACCGCACTTTATTAGATATGGTGCGATCTATGATGTCTCTCACTGATTTACCGCTATCGTTTTGGGGTTATGCTTTAGAGACGGCTGCATTCACGTTAAATGGGGCAGCATCTAAATCCGTTGAGACAACACCTTATGAACTATGGGTTGGCAAGAAACCCAAGTTATTGTTTCTTAAAGTTTGGAGCTGTGATGCTTATGTGAAGAAGCTTCAACCTGATAAGCTCGAACCCAAATCGGAGAAATGTATCTTCATAGGATACCCAAGGAAACTGTTGGGTACACCATCTATCACAGATCCGAAGGCAAGATATTCATTGCTAATAATGGATCCTTTCTAGAGAAGGAGTTTCTCTCAAAAGAAGTGAGTGGGTGGAAAGTAGAACTTGATGAGGTAATTGTACCTGCTCCCTTATTGGAAAGTAGTTCATCACTGAAATCAGTTCCAGTGACTCTTACACCAATTAGTGAGGAAGCTAATGATGATGATCATGTAACTTCAGATCAAGTTACTACCGAACCTCATAGGTCAACCAGAGTAAGATCCGCACCAGAGTGGTATGGTAATCATGTTCTAGAAGTCATGTTACTTGAGCATGACGAACCTACGAACTATGAGTAAGCGATGATGAGCCCAGATTCCGCAAAATGGCTTGAGGCCATGAAATCTGAGATGGGATCCATGTATGAGAACAAAGTGTGGACTTTGGTTGACTTGCCCGATGATCGACAAGCCATTGAGAATAAATGGATCTTCAAGAAGAAGACTGACGCTGACGGTAATGTTACTATCTACAAAGCTCGACTTGTCGCGAAAGGTTTTCGACAAGTTCAAGGAGTTGACTACGATGAGACATTCTCACCCATAGCGATGCTTAAGTCCGTCCGAATCATGTTAGCAACTGCTACATTTTATGATTGTGAAATTTGGCAAATGGATGTAAAGACTGCATTCCTGAATGGATTTCTGGAAGAAGAGTTGTATATGATGCAACCCGAAGGTTTTATCGATCCAAAGGATGCTAACAAAGTGTGCAAGCTCCAGCGATCCATTTATGGACTGGTGCAAGCATCTCGGAGTTGGAATAAACGTTTTGATAGTGTGATCAAAGCATATGGTTTTATACAGACTTTTGGAGAAGCCTGTATTTTCAAGAAAGTGAGTGGGAGCTCTGTAGCATTTCTAATATTATATGTGGATGACATATTATTGATTGGAAATGATATAGAATTTCTGGATAGCATAAAAGGATACTTGAACAAGAGTTTTTCAATGAAAGACCTCGGTGAAGCTGCTTATATATTGGGCATCAAGATCTATAGAGATAGATCAAGACGCTTAATTGGACTTTCACAAAGCACATACCTTGATAAAGTTTTGAAGAAGTTCAAAATGGATCAAACAAAGAAAGGGTTCTTGCCTGTGTTACAAGGTGTGAAGTTGAGTCAGACTCAATGCCCGACCACTGCAGAAGATAGAGCGAAAATGAAAGGTGTTCCCTATGCTTCAGCCATAGGCTCTCTCGTGTATGCAATGCTGTGTACCAGACCTGATGTGTGCCTTGTTATCAGTTTAGCAGGGAGGTACCAAAGTAATCCAGGAGTGGATCACTAGACAGCGGTCAAGAACATCCTAAAATACCTGAAAAGGACTAAGGATATGTTTCTCGTATATGGAGGTGACAAATAGCTCATCGTAAATGGTTACGTCGATGTAAGCTTTGACACTGATCCGGATGACTCTAAGTCACAAACCGAATATGTGTTTTTATTAAATGGTAGAGCTGTCAGTTGGTGCAGTTCCAAGCAGAGCGTCGTGGCGGGATCTACGTGTTAAGCGGAATACATAGCTGCTTCAGAAGCAGCAAATGAAGGAGTCTGGATGAAGGAGTTCATATCCGATCTAGGTGTCATACCTAGTGCATCGGGTCCAATGAAAATCTTTTGTGACAATACTGGTGCAATTGCCTTGGCAAAGGAATCCAGATTTCACAAGAGAACCAAGCACATCAAGAAAAGCTTCAATTCCATCCGCGATCAAGTTAAGGAGGGAGACATAGAGATTTGCAAGATACATACGGATCTGAATGTTGTGGACCCATTGACTAAGCCTTTCTCACAAGCAAAACATGATCAACACCAAGACTCCATGGGCGTTAGAATCATTACAATGTAATCTAGATTATTGACTCTAGTGCAAGTGGGATACTGAAGGAAATATGCCCTAGAGGCAATAATAAAGTTGTTATTTATATTTCCTTATATCATGATAAATGTCTATTATTCATGCTAGAATTGTATTAACCGGAAACTTAGTACATGTGTGAATACATAGACAAACAGAGTGTCACTAGTATGCCTCTACTTTATTAGCTTGTTGAATCAATGATGGTTATGTTTCCTGACCATAGACATGAGTTGTCATTTGATTAACGGTATCACATCATTAGAGAATGATGTGATTGACTTGACCCATCCATTAGCTTAGCACGATGATTGTTTAGTTTGTTGTTATTGCTTTCTCCATAACTTATAAATGTTCCTATGACTATGAGATCATGCAACTCCCGAATATCGGAGGAACACTTTGTGTGCTATCAAACGTCACAACGTAACTGGGTGACTATAAAGATGCTCTACAGGTGTCTCCGATGGTGTTTGTTGAGCTAGCATAGATCGAGATTAGGATTTGTCACTCCGAGTATCGGAGAGGTATCTCTGGGCCCTCTCGGTAATGCACATCACTATAAGCCTTGCAAGCAATGTGACTAATGAGTTAGTTGCGGGATAATGCATTGCGGAACGAGTAAAGAGACTTGCCAGTAACGATATTGAACTAGGTATTGAGATACCGACGATCGAATCTCGGGCAAGTAACATACCGATGACAAAGGGAACAACGTATATCGTTATGCGATTTGACCGATAAAGATCTTTGTAGAATATGTGGGAGCCAATATGAACATCCAGGTTCCGCTATTTTTTATTGACCGGAGATGTGTCTCGGTCATGTCTACATAGTTCTCGAACCCGTAGGGTCCGCACGCTTAACGTTCGGTGACGATCGATATTATGAGTTTATGTGTTTTGATGTACCGAAGGTAGTTCGGAGTCCCGGATATGATCACGGACATGACGAGGAGTCTCAAAATGGTTGAGACACAAAGATTAATATATTGGACGGCTATATTCAGACACCGGAAGTGTTCCGGGTGATTTCGAGAAAACCGGAGTGTCGGAGGGTTACCGGACCCCCCCCCCCCCGGGGAAAGTTGGGCCTTCATGGGCCATAGGGAAGAGGGGAGGCATCCCACAAGGGGCAGCCGCTCCCTCCCTATAGGGAGTTTGAATTGGACTAGGGAGGGGGGCGCGCCCCCCTTTCCTTCTCCTCTTCCTCTCCCTTCCTTCCTTCCCCTTCTCCTCCTAGTAGGACTAGGAAAGGAGGAATCTACTCCTACTAGGAGGAGGATTCCTCCTCCCTTGGCGCGCCACTAGGGCCGGCCGGCCTCCCCCTTACTCCTTTATATACGGGGGCGGGGGCACCCTAGGACACACAAGTTGATTGTTTCCAGTCGTGTGCGGTGCCCCCCTCCACCATAATCCACCTCGGTCATATCGTAGCGGTGCTTAGGCGAATCCCTATTCCGGTAGCATCATCATCACCGTCATCATGCCATCATGCTGACGAAGCTCTCCCTCGACATTCTGCTGTATCGTGAGTTCGTGGGACGTCACCGAGCCGAACATGTGCAGATCGCGGAGGTGCCATACTTTCGGTACTAGGATAGGTCGATCGTGAAGACGTACGACTACATCAACCGCGTCGTCATAATGCTTCCACTTACGGTCTATGAGGGTATGTGGACAACACTCTCCCCTCTCGTTGCTATGCATCACCATGATCTTACGTGTGTGTAGGAAATTTTTGAAATTACTGCGTTACCCAACAATATCTACTTAATGAAACACAAGTATGAAACATTTGAAAAGTCCAAAGAATTTCATAGTGAAGTGGAGAATCATCGTAACAAGAAAATAAAGTTTCTACAATCTAATCACGGAGGCGAATATTTGAGTTACGAGTTTGGCCTTCATTTAAAGCAATATGGAATTGTTTCACAACTCACACCACCTAGAACACCACAACGTAATGGTGTGTCCGAATGTCGTAACCATACTTTGTTAGATATGGTGCATTCTATGATGTCTCTTACCAATTTAGCACTATTGTTTTGGGGTTATGCATTAGAGACAACCACATTCACGTTAAATAGGGCACCGTCTAAATCCGTTGAGACGACACTGTATGAATTGTGGTTTGGCAAGAAACCTAAGCTGTCGTTTCTTAAAGTTTGGGGTTGCGACACATATGTCAGAAGGCTTAGCCTGATAAGCTCGAACCCAAATTGGAGAAGTGTGTCTTCATAGGATACCCTATGGAAACAATTGGGTACACCTTCTACCACAGATCCGAAGGCAAGATCTTTGTTGCCAAGAATGGATCCTTTCTAGAGAAGGAGTTTCTCTCGAAAGAAGTGAGTGGGAGGAAAGTAGAACTTGATGAGGTAATTGTACCTTCTCTCGAATTGGAAAGTAGCACATCGGAGAAATCCATTCCCGTGATGCCTAACCAACTAGAGAGGAAGCTAATGATGATGATCATGAAACTTTAGATCAAGTTACTACCGGGCCTCATAGGTTGAACAAAGCACATTTCGCACTAGAGTGATACGGTAATCCTGTCCTGGAAGTCATGTTACTAGACCAGGGCGAACCTACGAACTATGAAGAAGCTATGATGAGCCCAGATTCCAATAAATGGCTTGAGGCCATGAAATATGAGATATGATCCATGTATCAAAACAAAGTATGGCCTTTCGTGGACTTGCCCGATGATCGACAAGCCATTGAGAATAAATGGATCTTCAAGAAGAAGACATACACTGATGGTAATATCACTACTATAAAGCATGACTTGTCTGATACGTCTCCAGCGTATCTATAACTTTTGATTGTTCCATGTTGTTATATTATCAATCTTGGATGTTTTATAATCATTTTATATCATTTTTTGGTACTAACCTATTGACATAGTGCCAAGTGCCAGTTGCTGTTTTTTCCATGTTTTTTACATCGCAGAAAATCAATACCAAACAGAGTCCAAATGCCAGGAAACATTATAGAGATTTTTTATGGACCAGAAGACAAGTAATGGGCCCTGGCTGCGCCTGGGGGTGCTCCGAGGAGAGCACAACCCACCAGGGCGCGCTAGGAGGCCCAGGCACGCCCTGGTGGGTTGTGCCCACCTCGGGTGCCCCATGGACCACCTCTTTTCTCTATAAATACCCCAATATTCCCAAAACCCTAGGGGAGTCGACGAAATATTCATCCAGCCGCCGCAGAGTCTAGAACCACCAGATCCAATCTAGATACCATCTCGGATGGGGTTCACCACCTCCATTGGTGCCTCTCCGATGATGCGTGAGTAGTTCTTTGTAGACCTTCGGGGTCCGTAGTTAGTAGCTAGATGGCTTCCTCTCTCTCTCTGAATTCTCAATACAATGGTCTCTTAGAGATCCATATGATGTAACTCTTTTGCGGTGTGTTTGTTGGGATCGATGAACTTTGAGTTTATGATCAAATCTATCTTCTTATATCCATGAAAGTATTTGAGTTTCTTTGATCTCTTTTATGCATGATCTCTTATAGGCTCGTATTTCTTCTCCGATATTTTGTTTTTTGGCCAACTTGATCTATTTATCTTGCAATGGGAAGAGGTGCTTTGTAGTGGGTTCGATCTTACGGTGCTTGATCCCAGTGACAGAAAGGGAACCGACACGTATGTATCATTGCTACCAAGGATAAAACGATGGGGTATATCTGTACATAGATAGATCTTGTCTACATCATGTCATCGTTCTTATTGCATTACTCTGTTTCTCCATGAAATTAATACACTAGATGCATGCTGGATAGTGGTCGATGTGTGGAGTAATAGTAGTAGATGCAGGCAGGAGTCGGTCTACTAATCTTGGACGTGATGCCTATGTAATGATCATTGCCTGGATATCATCATGAGTATTTGAAGTTCTATCAATTTCCCAATAGTAATTTGTTCACCCACCGTTTGCTATTTTTCTCAAGAGAAGCCACTAGTGAAACCTACGGCCCCCGGGTCTCTTTCTCTTATTATTGCCTTTGCAATCTATTTTCCTTTGCTTTTTATTTTCAGATCTATTAAACTAAAAATACAAAAATACATTGTTTCAAGTTATTCTTATTTATTTTATTTGGCATTCGATCTATCAATCTACTACAATTTATCTCACGTCCGTTTGCCTATCTTGAGGCACCATACCCGGAAGGGATTAACAACCCCTTTAACACGTCGGGTTGCGAGGATTTGTTATCTACGTGCAGGTGCTGTTTATGTTGTGTTGCTTGGTTCTCCTACTGGTTCAATAACCTTGGTTTCATATATGAGGGAAATACCTACCACCGCTGTGCTGCATCATCCCTTCCTCTTTGAGGAAATACCGACATAGCTTCAAGCGACATCAAAAGGAATTTTTGGCACCGTTGCCGGGGAGGATCTTCAACATATACCAGGTTCCTAATCACAAATCTCATCTCCTCGCAATTTACATTATTTTCCATTTGCCTCTCGTTTTCCTCTCCCCCACTTCACAAAACTTTGCCGTTTTATTCGGCCCTCTTTTCCGTTCGCCGTTTTCTTGTCGGATCTGATTTTGAGTGCAATCCTGTTGCGTAGTCATCACGACTCAAGAGAACACCAAGTTATGTGATTTCTCAAATACCAACAATAATGATTTTATCGGCACTCCGATTGCTCCTCCCGCCACTAGTGTAGAGTCTTGTGATATTAATACCGCTTTGCTAAATCTTGTTATGAAAGATCAATTTTCCGGTACTCCTAATGAGGATGCCGTGTCCCATCTTAATACCTTCTTGGAATTATGCGATATGCAAAAGAAAAAAAATGTGGACAATGATGTGGTGAAGATGAAATTATTTCCGTTTTCTTTGCGTGATTCTGCAAAAAATTGTATCTCTTCTTTGCCTCGCAATAGTATCGATTCTTGGAATAAGTGCAAAGATGCTTTTATCACTAAGTATTCTCCACCCGCAAAAATTATTTCCCTTAACCCAAATCATGAATTTCAAGCAACCTGAACATGAGAATGTTGCACAATCTTGGGAAAAGATGAAAATGATGCTAAGGAATTTCCCAACTCATGGGTTAAATCTTTGGATGATCATACAAAATTTTTATGCGGGGTTGAATTTTGTTTCCCGTAATCTTTTAGATTCTGCCGCGGGTGGTACTTTTATGGAAATTACTTAGGGTGAATCTACCAAATTGCTTGATAATATTATGGAAAATTATTCACAATGGCATACTGAAAGAGCTCCTACTAGTAAAAAAGTTAATCCGGTTGAAGAAATTTCTTCTTTGAGTGAAAAAGTTGATGCTCTTGTGAAATTGGTTGCTAGTAGAAGTGCTCCTATTGATTTTAATGATATGCCTTTGTCTACTTTGATTGAGAAAAATAGTGATGCCATAGATGTGGATTGTATCTCTCGAAATAATTTCAATAATAATGCTTATAGAGGTAATTTTAATCCTAGGCCTTTTCCTAGTAATTCCTCTAATAATGATGGTAATGTCTATTGAAATAAATCTTATAATAATAGGAACACTTCTGATCTTGAGAATAATATTAAATAATTTATCAACACGCAAAAAGTTTTCAACACTACCATAGAGGAAAAGTTGAATAACATTGATAATTTGTCTAGAAGTGTTGATAGAATTTCTCATGATGTGGAAAGTCTCAGGATAAAACATTTTGTGCATAAGGTAGAAGAATCAATTAAAGGTATTTATGTTTCTATGGATGAAAGTAAGAAAAGAACCGCTATGCTTAGAGCTAAAAGAGAATTTTTAGAAAAAGCGTTTTCTAGTGATTACTTTCGCAAAAGTGATGAAGATCTTAAAATGATTGGTGTTTCTTCTATTTATTCCTTGTTTAGTAAAGTTAAGATTGATGAAAAAGGGACTGGAGAAGAGTCAACTTTAGCTAGAAGGCATCCCGATAATTCGGAGGGTGAAAATCTTGTTGAGAAAATTCATAAAAGTGGGTTTGAAGAGGTCAAAACTTTAGCTAGTTATGTACCCGCTCTTTTGGATTACGAAGACTTTAATTATGATAGTCTCTCTTTGATTGATTGTATTTCTTTGTTGCAATCCATGATAAATTCACCCCATGCCTATGAACAAAATAAAGCTTTTACTAAACAAATTGTTGATGCTATGATGAAAACTTCAGAAGAAAAGTTGGAATTAGAAGTTTCAATTCCTATAAAATTGCATGATGAATGGGAACCTACTATCAAAGTCAATATTAAAAATTATGAGTGCCTTGCTTTGTGTGATTTGGGTGCTAGTGTTTCTACAATTCCGAAATCTTTATGTGATGTGCTTGGTCTTACCGATCTTGAAGAATGTTCTTTAAATTTGCAATTGGCGGATTCTACTATTAAAATGCCTATGGGAAGAATTAATGATGTTATTATTCTTGCAAATAGGAATTATGTGCCATAGATTTTATTGTTCTTGATATTGATTGCAAACTGTCTTGTCCAATTATTCTTGGTAGACCGTTTTTACGCACTATTGGTGCCGTGATTGATATGAAAGAAGGCAATATTAAGTTCCAATTTCCTTTGATGAAGGGTATGGAACACTTCCCTATGCCAAGAATTAGGCCACCATATGAATCAATCATGAGGGCATCTTATGGATCTCGAACCAAAGATGACAAAACTTAGATCCTTGCTTTATGCCTAGCTAAGGGCGTAAAACTATAACGCTTGTTGGGAGGCAACCCAATGAATACAATTTATTTTTGCCTTTTGCTTTTGTGTTCTTGAGTGTTAGCACAATTATGCCACTGCTATGATTGTGTTTTTATGTTCTAATTAGTGTTTGTGCCAAGTAAAGCCTTTAGGATCTTCTTGGATGATAGTTGTTTGATCTTGCTGAAAAAATAGAAACTTTTGCGCTCATGAAAATAATTCTCATTTTTAACCAGAGAGAGATAAAATACCCATTACTATTGCATTAGATCAACATACAAATGTCTCAGGTCGTCATAATTTTTTAGAATTTTTGGAGTTACAGAAGTATTCGAAATAGTCAGATTGCTACAGACTGTTCTATTTTGACAGATTCTGTTTTTGCGTTTTGTGCTTATTTTGATGGCTCTATGGTTTTCTTTGATGAGTTTTTGCCATAGAAAAGTTGGAATATAGTAGATATAATGCAAAAACAAACTATGAATTGGTTTGGTACAATACTTATAGTAGTAATTTCCTTTGTTTTACTAACGGACCTCATGAAGGTTTTGTTGAGTTTTGTGTGATTGAAGTTTTCAAGTTTTGGGTTATCTTACGATGGATGAAGGAATAAGGAGTAAGAAGATCTGCTATTATCCAAAAATGAGCAAACAAATAAGCTTGGGGATGCCCCCGAGTGGCATCCCCTCTTTCTTCTAACGACCATCGGTATTTTACTCGAAGCTATATTTTTATTTGTCACATACTATGTGTTTTGCTTGGAGCGTCTTGTATGATATGAGTCTTTACTTGTTTTATTTTGTGTTTTAAGTCTTGATTCATTGCTGCACACACCTATTTGAGAGAGCCAAAATTATGTCATGACTTGTTAGAATTGCTCTCTAGGCTTCACTTAAATTTTTATGAGCTATGGACTTGCTCTAGTGCTTCACTTATATCTTTTTGAGCACGGTGTGCTTTAGTATTTTTGAATAAATACTCTCTTGCTTCACTTAGATTTGTTTTAGAGTTAGTAAAATTTTCAAGAAATTATCTCTTACTTCACTTAGATTAATTTGAGAGAAAGAAATAAATATTATGCTCATGATATTCACTTATATTTGTTTGAGATTATCAAAAGCAACACATAAAAATTAGTCCCAAAGTGATAGATATACAAGAAGGATATAATAAAAACTTCATGAAGATCATTGGACAAAATAAACTTGATTCTTAGTAATAGTTTTGAGATATGATGATGTGATATGTGAGTTATGTTGATGAGTAATTATGCTTTAGTAAGAATATTGGTGTTAAGGTTTCCCTATGCAAGCACGAAAGTCAATAATTATGTAATGAAATTATATCCTACTTGTGGTGCATTATTCGGTGTTAATTATGCTTAATGCTCGCTTATGAGATTATCCGTTTCTTGGTTGGTCACTTCTCAATCTTTTGCTAGCCTTCATTTTGCACTAAGTATGATCTCTACTTGTGCCTCCAAAAACCTTTAACCCAGTTTTGCCACAGGAGTCTACTATATCTACCTATATGCGGTATTATTTTGCCGTTCTAAGAAAATTTGTAGGTGCCATCTATAATTTTCAAAATAAACTTCTCTTTTGTGTGTTCGTTTCGCTCGCGAAGCGGTGATGGGTGGCTAATATTTTCCATGCTAGATGTGTTATTCTCACGATAAGTGTTTATTCATTTGTCATTGCACGAGAGTAAGGCAAAGGTATTAGGCATGCCCAGTCCCGAAATGAAAAATGAATTTACTTTATGTTGTCAAATAATAAATTCCTTGGAAAGTGTTGGTATGGAAGGCACCCGTGGATACGGCTAGCCATGGAAAGTGAAAGTATGGTTGAAAAAGGAATAAACTTTATTTTCTGTTTGGGAACCACCTATGATATATCTAAGCATGGAAAGTGTTGGGAACTCTAAGTCGTTTTCGTTGGTGGGAAGGATACACCTCCCAAAATGTTTTTATATCTAAGTTTTTCGCTTTGAGCTCTGGCACCTCTACAAATCCCTACTTCCTCTGCGAAGGGCCTTTCTTTTACTTTATGCAATTTTTATTTTGAATTTGAGTCTCCATCTTCTCTTATAAAAGCACCAACTAGGAGGCAATATGATCGTACTTGAGTATTGGGTGTAGTTAATATGCGAGTGTGTTTCATGAATGGATCAATGACTGAACATGATGGGATAGGGATAACTTATTTTAGCGTTGATATTTTGAAAGACATGGTTGCTTGTTGATATGCTTGAGTATTTAAATTATCATGTCAAAACTAGACTATTGCTTTGAACAATATAAAAGTCCAAATGTCCATGCTATAAAGAAAAGGAATATGATATGACATGATAGGTAGCATTCCACATCAAAATTCCGTTTTTATCACTTACCTACTCGAGGACGAGTAGGAGTTAAGCTTGGGGATGCTGATAAGTCTCCAACGTATCCATAATTTTTGATTGTTCCATACTGTTATATTATCAATCTTGGATGTTTTATAATCATTTTATATCATTTTTGCTACTAGCCTATTGACATAGTGCCAAGTGCTAGTTGTTATTTTTTCCATGTTTTTACATCGCAGAAAATCAATACCAAATGGAGTCCAAATGCCATGAAACTTTACGGAGATTTTTTATGGACCAGAAGACATGTAATGGACCCTGGTTGCGCCTGGGGGTGTTCCGAGGAGAGCACAACCCACCAGAGCGCGCCAGGAGGCCCATGCGCGCCTTGGTGGGTTGTGCCCACCTCGGGTGCCCCCTGGACCGCCTCTTTGCTCTATAAATATCCCAATATTCCCAAAACCCTAGGGGAGTCGACGAAATATTCATATAGCCGCCGCAGAGTCCAGAACCACCAGATCAAATCTAGACACCATCTCGGATGGGGTTCACCACCTCCATTGGTGCCTCTCCGATGATGCGTGAGTAGTTCTTTGTAGACCTTCGGGGTCCATAGTTAGTAGCTAGATGGCTTCCTCTCTCTCTCTGAATTCTCAATACAATGGTCTCTTAGAGATCCATATGATGTAACTCTTTTGCGGTGTGTTTGTTGGGATCGATGAACTTTGAGTTTATGATCAGATCTATCTTCTTATATCCATGAAAGTATTTGAGTTTCTTTGATCTCTTTTATGCATGATCTCTTATAGGTTCGTATTTATTATCCGATATTTGGGTTTTGTTTGGCCAACTTGATCTATTTATCTTGCAATGGGAAGAGGTGCTTTGTAGTGGGTTCGATCTTACGGTGCTTGATCCCAGTGACAGAAAGGGAACTGACACGTATGTATCGTTGCTACTAAGGATAAAATGATGTGGTATATCTCTACATAGATAGATCTTGTCTACATCATGTCATCGTTCTTATTGCATTACTCCGTTTCTCCATGAACTTAAGACACTAGATGCATGCTGGATAGCAGTCGATGTGTGGAGTAATAGTAGTAGATGTAGGCAGGAGTCAGTCTACTAATCTTGGACGTGATGCCTATGTAATGATCATTGCCTGGATATCATCACGAGTATTTGAAGTTCTATCAATTGCCCAACAGTAATTTGTTCACCCACCATTTGCTATTTTTCTCAAGAGAAGCCACTAGTGAAACCTACGGCCCCCGGGTCTCTTTCTCTTATTATTTGCCTTTGTGATATATTTTCCTTTGCTTTTATTTTTAGATCTATTAAACTAAAAATACAAAAATACCTTGTTGTGGTTTATTCTTATTTATTTTATTTGGCGTTCGATCTATCAATCTACTACAATTTATCTCACGTCCGTTTGCCTATCTTGAGGCACCGTACCCGGAAGGGATTGACAACCCCTTTAACACGTCAGGTTGCGAGGATTTGTTATCTGCGTATAGGCGTTGTTTACGTTGTGCTGCTTGGTTCTCCTATTGGTTCGATAACCTTGGTTTCATATCTGAGGGAAATACCTACCGCCGCTGTGCTGCATCATCCCTTCCACTTTGGGGAAATCCCGACATAGCTTCAAGGGACATCATTGTCGCAAAATGGTTTCGACAAGTTCAAGGGGTTGACTACGATGATACTTTCTCACCCCTGGCGATGCTTAAGTCTGTCCGACTCATGTTAGCAATTGCTGAATTTTATAATTATGAAATCTGGCAAATGGACGTCAAAACTGTATTCTTTAATGAATTTCTTAAAGAAGAGTTGTATATGATGCAACCAGAAGGTTTTGTCGATCCTAAAGGTGATATCAAAGTGTGCAAGCTCCAGCTCCATTTATGGACTGGTGCAAGCATCTCGAAGTTGGAATATATGCTTTGATGAGGTGATCAAAGCATATGGTTTTATACAGGCTTACGAAGAAGCCTGTATTTATAAGAAAGTGAGTGGGAGCTCTGTAGCATTTCTGATATTATATGTGGATGATATATTGTTGATTGGTAATGATATAGAATTTCTGGATAGCATAAAAGGATACTTGTATAAGAATTTTTCAATGAAAGACCTCGGTGAAGCTGCTTATATATTGGGCATCCAGATCTATAGGGATAGATCAAGGTGCTTAATAGGACTTTCACAAAGCACATACGTTGACAAAGTTTTGAAGAAGTTCAAAATGGATCAGTCAAAGAAAGGGTTCTTGCCTATGTTACAAGGTGTGAAATTGAGTCAGACTCAAAGCCTGACCACTTCAAAAGATAGAGAGGAAATGAAAGTCATTCCCTATGCCTCAGCCATAGGTTCTATCATGTATGCTATGTTGTGTACCAGACCTGATGTGTGCCTTTCCATAAGTTTGGAAGGAAGGTACCAAAGTAATCCAAGAGTGGATCACTAGACAATGGTTGAGAACATCTTGAAGTACCTGAAAAGGACCAAGGATATGTTTCTCATTTATGCAGGTGACAAAGAGCTCGTCATAAATGGTTATGTCGATGCTAGCTTCGACACTGATTTGAATGACTCTAAGTCACAAACCAGATACGTATTTATATTGAATGGTGGAGCTGCCAGTTGGTGTAGTTCCAAGCAGAGCGTCGTGGTGGGATCTACATGTGAAGCATAGTACATAGCTACTTCAGAAGCCGCACATGAAGGAGTCTGGATGAAGGAGTTCATATACGATCTGGGTGTTATACCCAGTGCATCGGGTCCAACAAAAATATTTTGTGACAACACTGGAGAAATTGCCTTAGCGAAGGAATCTAGGTTTCACAAGAGAACCAAACACATCAAGAGACGCTTCAACTCCATTCGTGAAAAGGTCAAGGATGGAGACATAGAAGTTTGCAAAATACATACGGATCTGAATGTAGCAGACCCATTGACTAAGCCTCTTCTGCGAGCAAAACATGATTAGCACCAAGACTCCATGGATGTTAGATTCATTATAATGTAATCTAGATTATTGACTCTAGTGCAAGTGGGAGACTGAAGGAAATATGCCCTAGAGGCAATAGTAAAGTTGTTATTTTATATTTCCTTATTCATGATAAAGGTTTATTATTCATGCTAGAATTGTATTGATCAAAAACTTAAATACATATGTGAATACATAAACAAATACCGTGTCCCTAGTAAGTCTCTACTAGACTAGCTTGTTGATCAAAGATGGTTAAGGTTTCCTAACCATAGACATGTGTTGTCATTTGATAACGGGATCACATCATTAGGAGAATGATGTGATGGACAAGCCCCATCAGTTAGCTTAGCATATGATCGTTTAGTTTATTGCTACTGCTTTCTTGATGTCAAATACATATTCCTTTGACTATGAGATTATGCAACTCTCGGATACCGGAGGAATACCTTGTGTGCTATCAAACATCACAATGTAACTGGGTGATCATAAAGATGCTCTATAGGTATCTCCAAAGGTGTTTGTTGAGTTGGCATAGATCGAGATTAGGATTTGTCACTCCGTGTATTGGAGAGGTATCTCTGGGCCCTCTCAGTAATACACATCATAAGAAGCCTTGCAATCAAAGTGACTAAGGATTTAGTTGCAAGATGATGTATTACAGAACGAGTAAAGAGACTTGCCGGTAACGAGATTGAACTATGTATGAAGATACCGATGATCGAATCTCGGGCAAGTAACATACCGATGGATAAAGGGAATTATGTATGTTGTCATAATATTCGACCGATAAAGATCTTCATAGAATATGTAGGTGCCAATTTGGGCATCCAAGTTCCGCTATTGGTTATTGACCAGAGAGGTGTCTCGGTCATGTCTACATAGTTCTTGAACCCGTAGGGTCCACACGCTTAATGTTTATTGACGATATAGTATTATATGAGTTATGTATGTTGATGACCGAATGTTGTTCGGAGTCCCGGATGAGATCACAGACATGACGAGGAGCTTTAGAGTAGCCCGGAGGTAAAGATTGATATATGAGATAATAGTGTTTGGCTTCCGGAAAGGGTTTCAGATGTTTCCCAAAATGTTTGGGTACGAGAACACTTTATTTGGGCCAAAGGGTAAAGCCCACGAGGCTTTTGGAAAGTGCAAAAGGAAGTTTTGCGGAGGCCAGGGGCCAGACGTCGGGAACCCTGGCGTCTGAGTCCAGACACCGTGTAACACCCGGATAATTAAGCTACAGTGAAACTCTGCTAATGATGCCACGTCACCTCCGTTACTGTTGCTAATCCCTCATTAGTTCGAAACCGGTTTGAAAATCAAATTCAAAATATGGCAAACAATAAAAGTTTTCAAACACTAAAACTAAAATGTTCGGAGTGGGACAATTAATGCCTAGTTATTTATGGTGAAGGAGCCACGCTTTTACGGAATGCCTAAATATTTTATGATGAATTAAAACAGAAAGGAAAATAAATAAAAGGAAAAGAATAAAGAACCGAAAGCAAAACAAGTACAAAAAAGAAAAGAAAAACCCCTGCTAGGCCGTGGCCCAGCTGGCCACTGGGCCAACCAGGCCGACCCAGCCGCGCCCCATCCCACTCTCCATATCCCCCATCCCGGTCAAACCCTAACCCTCAACCACCCACTCCCCCCACGACACCCACTTCCCTCGATCTGGATCAGGGGGCAACAACGCCCCTCGCCGCTTGCCCGACCCCGTCGCCCCCGACGCCTGTCGCCACCACCACATCGCCGTCGACCACCGGAGCTCCTCCGCCCGGACCACGCCGCCCCAGTTGCCGCCGCCTCCTCGTCCCCGTCGCTTGTCCTTGTCCTCCTCCCCAAAGGCACCCCGATCCACAACGCCCCTCGTCCCTGCAATGTGGGTGAGCCCCCGGGCTCCGGCCTCGCTCCTTCTTCTCCACTTCTGCTGTGGCTATCGCTGCGCGCCGTCGCCATCGTGTCCCTGCCCCGTCGTGGCTCACACCTACCATGGCCGCTCGACTTCCCCCTGCTCCGGCTGTGCCACTTCGCGAGACCGTGCCCTGGCCAAGACACTCGCACCTCCCGGACCTGGACCTCGCACGCTGATAACCCACAATTATAGGGGATCGCAACAGTTTTCTAGGGTAGAGTATTCAACCCAAATTTATTGATTCGACACAAGGGGAGCCAAAGAATATTCTCAAGTATTAGCAACTGAGTTATCAATTCAACCACACCTGGAAAACTTCATATCTGCAGCAAAGTATTTAGTAGCAAAGTAGTATGGAAGTAACGTTAACGGTGACAAAGGTAACAGTAGCAGTTTTGTAGCAATTGTAACAGTGGCAATGGTAAAGTAACTAAGCAAAGATCAATATGTGAAAAGCTCGTAGGTAATGGATCAGTGATTGATAATTATGTTGGATGCGATTCCTCATGTAATAGTTATAACATAGGGTGACACAGAACTAGCTCCAGTTCATCAATGTAATGTAGGCATGTAGTTCGAATATAGTCATACATGCTTATGGAAAAGAACTTGCATGACATCTTTTGTCCTACCCTCCCATGGCATCGGGGTCCTATTGGAAACTAAGGATTATTAAGGCCTCCTTTTAATAGAGCACCGGACCAAAGCATTAACACTTAGTGAATACATGAACTCCTCAAACTACGGTCATCATCGGGAGTGGTCCCGATTATTGTCACTTCGGGGTTACTCGATCATAACACATAATATGTGACTATTGACTTGCAAGATAGGATCAAGAACTCACATATATTGATGAAAACATAATAGGTTCAGATCTGAAATCATGGCACTCGGGCCCTAGTGACAAGCATTAAGCATAGCAAAGTCATAGCAACAACAATCTCAGAACATAATGGATACTAGGGATCAAACCATAGGAAAACTAACTCGATTACATGGTAAATCTCATCCAACCCATCACCGTCCAGCAAGCCTATGATGGAATTACTCACGCACGGCGGTGAGCATCATGAAATTGGTGATGGAGGATGGTTGATGATGACGACGGCGACGGATTCCCCTCTCTGGAGCCCCGAATGGACTCCAGATCAGCCCTCCCGAAAGAGATTAGGGCTTCGCGGCGGCTCCGTATCGTAAAATGCGATGAATCCTTCTCTTTGATTTTTTTCTCCCCGAATGTGAATATATAGAGTTGGAGTTGAGGTCAGTGGTGCACCAGGGGGCCCACGAGACAGGGGGCGCGCCCAGGGGGGTAGGCGTGCCCCCACCCTCATGGACAGGGTGTGGGCCCCCTGGCCTTGATTCTTTCGCCAGTGTTTTTTATATATTCCAAAAATATTCTCCGTGAAGTTTCAGGTCATTCCGAGAACTTTTTATTTCTGCACAAAATGAACACCATGGCAATTCTGCTGAAAACAACGTCAGTCCGGGTTAGTTCCATTCAAATCATGCAAGTTAGAGTCCAAAACAAGGGCAAAAGTGTTTGGAAAAGTAGATACGTTGGAGACATATCAACTCCCCCAAGCTTAAACCTTTGCTTGTCCTCAAGCAATTCAGTTGACAAACTGAAAGTGATAAAGAAAAACTTTTACAAACTCTGTTTGCTCATGTTGTTGTAAATATGTAAAGCCAGCATTCAAGTTTTCAGCAAAGATTATGAACTAACCATATTCACAATAACACTTAGGTCTCATATTTACTCATATCAATGGCATAATCAACTAGCGAGCAATAATAATAAATCTCGGATGACAACACTTTCTCAAAATAATCATAATATGATATAACAAGATGGTATCTCGCTAGCCCTTTCTGAGACCGCAAAACATAAATGCAGAGCACCTCTGAAGATCAAGGACTGACTAAACATTGTAATTCATGGTAAAAGAGATCCAGTCATACTCAATATAAACTAATAGTAATGCATATAAATGACAACGGTGCTCTCCAACTAGTGCTTTTTAATAAGAGGGTGATGACTCAACATAAAAGTAAATAAATAGGCCCTTCACAGAGGGAAGCAGGGATTTGTAGAGGTGCCAAAGCTCGATTTTTGAAATAGAGATAAATAATATTTTGAGTGGCATACTTCCATTGTCAACATAACAACCGAGAGATCTCGATATCTTCCATGCTACACACATTATAGGCGGTTCCCAAACAGAATAGTAAAGTTTATACTCCCCCTACCACCAACAAACATCAATCCATGGCTTGTCCGAAACAATGGGTGCCTCCAACTAACAACAATCCTAGGGGAGTTTTGAAGGAAATATGCAATAGAGGCAATAATAAAGTTATTATTTATTTCCTTATATCATGATAAAAGTTTATTATTCATGCTAGAATTGTATTAACCGGAAACATAATACATGTGTGAATACATAGACAAACAGAGTGTCACTAGTATGCCTCTACTAGACTATGTTGTTAATCAAAGATGGTTATGTTTCCTAACCATAGACAAAGAGTTGTCATTTGATTAACAGGATCACATCATTAGTTGAATGATCTGATTGACATGACCCATTCCGTTAGCTTAGCACCCGATCGTTTAGTATGTTGCTATTGCTTTCTTCATGACTTATACATGTTCCTATGACTATGAGATTATGCAACTCCCGTTTGCCAGAGGAACACTTTGTGTGCTACCAAACGCCACAACGTAACTGGGTGATTATAAAGGAGCTCTACAGGTGTCTCCAAAGGTACATGTTGGGTTGGCGTATTTCGAGATTAGGATTTGTCACTCCGATTGTCGGAGAGGTATCTCTGGGCCCTCTCGGTAATGCACATCACTTAAGCCTTGCAAGCATTGCAACTAATGAGTTAGTTGCGGGATGATGTATTACAGAACGAGTAAAGAGACTTGCCGGTAACGAGATTGAACTAGGTATGGGATACCGACGATCGAATCTCGGGCAAGTAACATACCGATGACAAAGGGAACAACGTATGTCGTTATGCGGTCTGACCGATAAAAGATCTTCGTAGAATATGTAGGAGCCAATATGAGCATCCAGGTTCCGCTATTGGTTATTGACCGGAGACGTGTCTCGGTCATGTCTACATTGTTCTTGAACCCGTAGGGTCCGCACGCTTAAGGTTACGATGACAGTTATATTATGAGTTTATACATTTTGATATACCGAAGGTTGTTCGGAGTCCCGGATGTGATCACGGACATGACGAGGAGTCTCGAAATGGTCGAGACATAAAGATTGATATATTGGAAGCCTATGTTTGGATATCGGAAGTGTTCCGGGTGAAATCAGGATTTTACCAGAGTACCGGGAGGTTACCGGAACCCCCCGGGAGCTATATGGGCCTAAGTGGACCTTAGTGGAAAAGAGAAGGGGCAGCCCTAGATGGGCCGCGCGCCCCTCCCCTCCCTTGGTCCGAATAGGACAAGGAGAGGGGGCCCGCCCCCCTCTCTCTTTTCCCCCCTCCACGAATCCTATTCCAACTAGGATTGGGGGGGGGGGAATCCTACTCCCAGAGGGAGTAGGACTCCTCCTGGCGCGCCTCTCCTAGGCCGGCCGCACCCCCCCCCCTTGAGCCTTTATATACGGAGGCAGGGGCACCCCAGATAAACACAAGTTGATCCACGTGATCATATTCTTAGCCGTGTGCGGTGCCCCCTTCCACCATAGTCCTCGATAATATTGTAGCGGTGCTTAGGCGAAGCCCTACTACAGTAGTACATCAAGATCGTCACCACGCCGTCGTGCTGACGGAACTCTTCCCCGACACTTTGCTGGATCGGAGTCCGGGGATCGTCATCGAGCTGAACGTGTGCTAGAACTCGGAGGTGCCGTAGTTTCGATGCTTGATCGGTCGGGCTGTGGAGACGTACGACTACATCAACTAAACGCTTCCGTTGTCGATCTACAAGGGTACGTAGATCATACTCTCCCCTCTCGTTGCTATGCATCACCATGATCTTGCGTGAGCGTAGGAAATTTTTTGAAATTACTACGAAACCCAACAAGTTTTGTTTGCAAGTATTTTAATTTAAGCATGGGACTAGCCATCCCGGTTACCAGCCATTTTCTCGTGAGTGAGGAGCGGAGTCCACTCCTCTTGAGAATAACCCGCCTAGCATGGAATATACAGACAACCCTAGTTGATACACGAGCTATTCGAGCATACAAACCGGAATTTCATTTGAAGGTTTAGAGTTTGGGACATACAAATTTACTTGGAATGGCAGGTAGATACCTCATATAGGAAGGTATGGTGGACTAATATGGAATAACTTTTGGGGTTCATGGAAGTGGATGTACAAGCAGTATTCCCGCTTAGTAAAAGTGATGGCTAGAAAGAGACTGGGAAGCGACCAGCTAGAGAGTGACAACAGTCATGAACATGCATTAAAATTAATCAACACTGAATGCAAGCATGAGTAGGATATAATTCACCATGAACATAAATATCGTGGAGGCTATGTTGATTTTGTTTCAACTACATGCGTGAACATGTGCCAAGTCAAGCCACTCGAATCGTTCAAAGGAGGTACCACCCTATCATACCACATCACAACCATTTTAATAGCATGTTGGCACGCAAGGTAAACCATTATAAACTCCTAGCTAATTAAGCATGGCTTGAGCAACTATAATCTCTAATTCTCATTGCAAACATGTTTCATTCATAATAAGCTGAATCAGGAACGATGAACTAATCATATTTACAAAATCAAGATAGGTCGAGTTCATACCAGCTTCTCTCATCTCAATCAGTTCATCATATATCATCATTATTGCCTTTCACTTGCACGATCGAATGGTGTGGATAATAATAATAGTGCACGTGCATTGGACTAAGCTGGAATCTGCAAGCATTCAATACAAGGGAGAAGACAAGGTAATATGGGCTTTTGGTTACATCAACAATAATGCATATAAGAGCCACTCAACATTTTCATCATGGTCTTCTCCTCTTGACCCCCCCCCCCCAAAAAAAGAAAGGAAATAAAACTATTTACATGGGAAAGCTCCCAACAAGCAAAAGAAGAACGAGAAATCTTTTTGGGTTTTCTTTTAATTACTACTACTACAGGCATGGAAAGTAAACTAGCTAAAAGCTACAACTATTTTTTTTATTTTTCTTAAGGTTTTTCAAACACACAAGAAGAAAGCTTCAAACAGAAAATAAACTAGCATGGATGATACAATGAAAAATTATGAGCACCGACAACTAGAATGAGTGTGTGAACATGAATGTAATGTCGGTGAGAGATACGTACTCCCCCAAGCTTAGGCTTTTGGCCTAAGTTGGTCTATGCCCATGGATCAAAGTGACCCTCTCTGGTGTGCGGAGGAGTGTCATATGAGTGCCACTGGTTGGCGATCTCCTCCGGATTCCACTGATAAACAGACTGTCGATAAGGGTCAAGTGGTGGTTCTGGCTCAGGCTCTGGAGCTAGTGTCAGGCTCCAGTATGCATAAACGACCTCTGTCAAGATGCGGTACGTGCCTGAAAATATGTTAAACAAAGAGGGCACAGGCAAGGTAATAATCTCACAATAATTTTTATTAAATATCAATCTATATTTAAGCATCTTCTTCTTATCCTTAACAATAAAATCATGGGCTACCATACTCTTATAATCTAGAAAAATAGGAGGCAACAACTTTTCTTCTTTCTCATAATGCCTAATAGGTATGTTAAAGTGTGCAGCAAGGCGTGAAGCAAAGATGCCTCCAAAGATGGGACCCTTCGTATGGTTCAGATTTAACCGTTTAGCAATAATAGCGCCTAAATTGAAAGTAGCATCACGAAACAAGGCATGTCGCAAAATAACAATACCAGGGGCACTAAGGTTTCCACTGTTCCCACGACCGATCAAGCATCTACTAGTAAATATTGCAAAGTAACGTAGAACAGGAAAATGTATGCTAGTAATTCTTGCACTGGAAACTTTCCTCGTTTCCCCTACAACAATCATATCAATAAACCCTTCCACATCATTACAATGTGGTTCCTCTCTGCTGCCCGCAAAGGGTAACTTGCAAACTGCACAAAAATCATAAAGTGACATCTCCTTAAATTCATCATATAAATAAAAATCCATCGAAGGTGATGATCTCCTAGCATGGAAATGAAAATTTTGCACGAAAATATTAGTGAGGAGGAGATACTGTTCGCGCTAGTCACGGAGGAAGTCGACGAGGTTCGCATTCTCAGCCAAATAATAAAAATCATCATGAATCCCGGCTGCTCTCAAGAATTCATCACAAGGTCATTCACACGGATGAACTTTCGCGGTGCGAGGAAGATTATATTTGGGCTTCTTATTTCTTCACTTTGCTTATCCTTCGAGCTTCGGCTCGAAGAGCCCCTCAATAATCTCTTCATCACTTTCTAAAAATTTCTGAAATTTTTAGTAACTCAAAATAAAAGTGAACCAAACTCAACAAAATTTATAGCAACTACTCCTACAAGTGCCTAGAGGCCATATCATGCATTAAAACTACTTTTGACCACATAAATTTGACATGCATGCTCAAGAACAGGGTCACCTAAGCAGCAAAAATTTGCAATAAATAAAGCACTAGAACAAAAACTAATTGGACCGTTGGAGGAGTCACATACCGAAGAACAATCCCCCAAAGCAGTTTTGTGAATGGAGCTTTGAGCAAGGAGATCGAAAATGGCAGCAAGATGAGCTAAAACTCGGGTTTGAGCTGGTGGAGAATTTTTTCTAGAGGAAGACGAAGTGTGTGGGTGCAAGAATAAGTGGATAGGGGCCACGTGGGGCCCACGAGGTAGGGGGCGCGCCCTGGACCCTCATGGCCATGTGGTGTGGCCCCCTGGTGTGTTCTCAGTGCCCAATATTCTTAAGTATTCTAGAAAAAATCATGTAAATTTTTCAGGGCATTTGAAGAACTTTTATTTTGGGGTATTTTTATTGCAAGGTTAATTCAGAAAACAGACAGAAAATACTATTTTTGCTTTATTTAATCTAGATAACAGAAAGTAAAAAGAGGGTACAGAGGGTTGTGCCTTCTAACTTCATCCATCTCATGCTCATCAAAATGAATCCACTAACAAGGTTGATCAAGTCTTGTTAACAAACTCCTTTTGAATAACATGAAACCGGAGAATTTTCGAATAACACTAGGTTACCTCAACGGGGATATGCATGTCCCCAATAATAAGAATATCATATTTCTTCTTGACAGTAGGAAGAGGAAATTCAAAACCTCCAATAGTAATTGTTGAAGTTTTTCCCATAGAGTTTATACTGTGGACCTGAGGTTGTTTCCTCGGGAAGTGTACTGTATGCTCATTACCATTAACATAAAAAGTGACATTGCCTTTGTTGCAATCAATAACAGCCCCTGCAATATTCAAAAAGGGTCTACAAGGAATAATAGACATACTATCGTCCTTGGGAATATCAAGAATAACAAAGTCCGTTAAAATAGTAACGTTTGCAACCACAACAGACACATCCTCACAAATACCGACAGGTATAGCAGTTGATTTACCAACCATTTGCAAAGATATTTCATCAGGTGTCAACTTATTCAAATCAAGTCTACGATATAAAGAGAGAGGCATAACACTAAAACCGGCTCCAAGATCACATAAAGCAGTTTTAACATAGTTTCTTTCAATGGAGCATGGTATAGTTGGTACTCCTGGATCTCCTAGTTTCTTGGTATTCCACCCTTAAAAGTATAATTAGCAAGCATGGTGGAAATTTCAGCTCCCGGTATCTTTCTTTTATTTTTGACAATATCTTTCATATACTTAGCGTAAGGGTTCATTTTAAGCATATCAATCAAACGCATACGCAAAAAGATAGGTCTAATCATTTCAGCAAAGCGCTCAAAATCCTCATCATCCTTTTTCTTGGATGGTTTAGGAGGAAAAGGCATGGGTTTCTGAACTCATGGTTCTCTTTCTTTACCGTGCTTCCTAGCAACAAAGTCTCTCTTATCATAACGTTGATTCTTTGATTGTGGGTTATCAAGATCAACAGCAGGTTCAATCTCTACATCATTGCCATTGCTAGGTTGAGCATCAACATGAACATCATCATTAACATTATCACTAGGTTCATGTTCATTACCTGATTGTGTTTCAGCATCAGAGATTGAAATATCATTGGGATTCTCAGGTGTGTCAATAACAAGTTCACTAGAAGCATGCAAAGTCCTATCATTCTTAGTTTTTCTTATTCTTAGAAGAACTAGGTGCATCAACATTAGTTCTTTGAGAATACTGCTCAATTCTCTTAGGGTGGCCCTCAGGATACAAAGGTTCCTGAGTCATTTTACCCCCTCTAGTCACAACTCTAACAACATTATCATTTTTCTTATTATTTAATTCATTGAGCAAATCATTCTGAGCCTTAAGTACTTGTTCTACTTGAGTGGTAACCATAGAAGCATGTTTACTAATAAGTTTAAGTTCACCTTTAACTCTAGACATATAATCACTCAAGTGTTCAATCATAAGCATTACGTTTCAATTGTCTACCAACATAAGCATTGAAGTTTTCTTGTTTAACAATAAAATTGTCGAACTCATCTAAGCATTGGCTCGCAGACTTATAACGAGGAATATCACCTTCATAAAATCTATAGAGAGAATTTACCTTTACTACCTGTGTCGGGTTATCGAGACCATGTATTTCTTCAATAGGTGGTAAATTCTTAACATCTTCAGCTTTAATACCTTTTTTATTTCATAGATTTCTTTGCCTCTTGCATATCTTCAGGACTGAGAAATAGAATACCCCTTTTCTTCGGAGTTGGCTTAGGAGTTGGTTCAGGAAGTGTCCAATCATTTTCATTACTCAACATATTATTCAATATCAATTCATCTTGATCAACCGTTCTTTCCCTGAAAACACAACCAACACAACTATCCAGGTGGTCTCTGGAGGCATCGGTCAGTCCATTATAAAACATATCAAGTATTTCATTTTTCTTGAGAGGATGATCAGGCAAAGCATTAAGTAATTGGAGAAGCCTCCCCCAAGCTTGTGGGAGACTCTTTTCTTCAATTTGCACAAAATTATATATTTCCCTTAAAGCAGCTTGTTTCTTATGAGCGAGGAAATATTTAGCAGAGAAGTAATAAATCATATCCTGGGGACTACGCACACAACCAGGATCAAGAGAATTAAACCATGTTTTAGCATCACCCTTTAATGAGAATGGAAACAACTTAAGGATAAAGTAACAACGAGTTTTCTCATCATTAGTGAATAGGGTGGCTCTATCATTTAATTTAGTAAGATGTGCCACAACAGTTTCAGATTCATAGCCATCGAAAGGATCAGATTCCACCAAAGTAATTATCTCAGGATCGATAAAGAAATCATAATCCTTATCGGAAATACAGATAGGTGAAGTAGCAAAAGCAGGGTCATGTCTCATTCTAGCATTCAAGGATTTTTCTTTCAGCTTAGCTAACAGTTTCTTAAGGTCATATCTATCATTGCAAGCTAAAAAGTCTCTAGCAGTTTCTTCATCCATAACATAACCCTCAGGCACAACAAGCAATTCATATCTAGGGGGAGAATCTTCATCATCACTTTCATCAATATTATCAGTTTCAATAATTTCATTCTCTCCAACCCTAGCAAGTTGTTCATCAAGAAATTCACCTAATGGCACAGTAGTATCAAGCATAGAAGTAGTTTCATCATAAGAATCATGCATAGCAGAAGTGGCATCATCAATAACATGCGACCTATCAGAATTAATATCGGGTGTAGGTGTCGCAAATTTACTCATAATAGAAGGTGAATCAAGTGCAGATCTAGATGGCAGTTCCTTACCTCCCCTCGTAGTTGAGGGATAAATTTTGGTTTTCTCGTCTTTCAAGTTCCTCATAGTGATCAGCAGATATAAATCCCAAGTGACTCAAAGAATAGAGCTATGCTCCCCGGCAACAGCGCCAGGAAATAGTCTTGATAACCCACAAGTATAGGGGATTGCAACAGTTTTTGAGGGTAGAGTATTCAACCCAAATTTATTGATTCGACGCAAGGGGAGCCAAAGAATATTCTCAAGTATTAGCAGCTGAGTTGTCAATTCAAGCACACCTGGAAAACTTAATATTCGCCGCAAATTATTTAGTAGCAAAGTAGTATGGAAGTAACGGTAATGGTGGCAAAGGTAACAGTAGCAGTTTTGTAGTAATTGTTATAGTGGCAACGGTAAAGTAACTAAGCAAAGATCAATATGTGAAAAGCTCGTAGGCAATGGATCGGTGATGGATAATTATGTCAGATGCGATTCCTCATGTAACAGTTATAACATAGGGTGACACAGAACTAGCTCCAGTTCATCAATGTAATGTAGGCATGTATTCTGAATATAGCCATACGTGCTTATGGAAAAGAACTTGCATGACATGTTTTGTCCTACCCTACCGTGGCAGCGGGGTCCTATTGGAAACTAAGGGATATTAAGGCCTCCTTTTAATAGAGTACCGGACCAAAGCATTAACACTTAGTGAATACATGAACTCCTCAAACTACGGTTATCACCGGGAGTGGTCCCGATTATTGTCACTTCGGGGTTACCGGATCATAACACATAATAGGTGACTATTGACTTGCAAGATAGGATCAAGAACTCACATATATTCATGGAAACATAATAGGTTCAGATCTAAAATCATGGCACTCGGGCCCTAGTGACAAGCATTAAGCATAGAAAAGTCATAGCAACATCAATCTCAGAACATAATGGATACTAGGGATCAAACCCTAACAAAACTAACTCGATTACATGGTAAATCTCATCCAACCCATCACCGTCCAGCAAGCCTACAATGGAATTACTCATGCACGGCTATGAGCATCATGAAATTGGTGATGGAGGATGGTTGATGATGACGACGGCGACTGATTCCCCTCTCTGGAGCCCCGAACGGACTCGAGATAAGCCCTCGCGAGAGAGATTAGGGCTTGGCGGCGGCTCCGTATCATAAAACGCAATGAATCCTTCTCTCTGATTTTTTCTCCCCGAACGTGAATATATAGAGTTGGAGTTGAGGTCGGTGGAGCACCAGGGGGCCCATGAGACAGGGGGCCGCGCCTAGGGGGTAGGCGCGCCCCCACCCTCGTGGACAGGGTGTGGGCCCCTGGCCTTGATTCTTTCGCTAGTGATTTTTATATATTCCAAAAATATTCTCCGTGAAGTTTCACGTCATTCCGATAACTTTTTATTTATGCACAAAAATAACACTATGGCAATTCTGCTGAAAACAACGTCAGTCCGGGTTAGTTCCATTCAAATCATGCAAGTTAGAGTCCAAAACAAGGGCAAAAGTGTTTGGAAAAGTAGATACGTTGGAGACGTATCACATGCCACAACCGCGTCGGCCGCGTTGTTGCTCCCCCTGGCTCGCATCGCCACCGCAGCCCCTTGCGCGCCCCGCGTCTGCCCCGCTGCAGCACATGCGCGCTCGCCCCGCCCGCGTCCGCCGTTCGTCGCCCGTCGCGGCGACTGCCTGGCCCCACCCTATCCTCCTGCCCGCTTCCCCTCGATGTTGGCCGCCTCGCTCGCCGCCGCAAACCGCGTGACGCGCCGACTCCGCCCCTGCCTACCTCTGTCGCTGCTACGCCGTCTCCGGCCGCCGCTTGGCCTTCCCGCGCTCGCCGTCGTCTGTACGGCTGCACGCCGCTGCTCTGCCCGGAGCCCGCCCGTGCCTCGCCTCGCCTTCGCCCTGCTCCGCCGCAGACCTCTGCTTCCAGTACCGCAGGCCACCGCAGTGCCGGCGGCCAACTCCGGCACCCCGCCGCGCCCCGGCGGCCGTTGCCCGCGTGCTCGGGTCCGCCCCATCGGGCGCCTGGCACCGCATGCCCACGCCCGTAACCGCATTCCCACGCCCACTAGGCCCCTCTAGGCCACTAACATGGGGGCGCCGCCCTAGAACGTCTTTTATAAATTTTTTAAAAAATAAAAAATAATTAAAATTAATTAAAATATTAATTAATTAATTAATTAACTTAATTAATCTTGATCAGATTAACCTAATCACTTAGTTTAGTTAATTAATCTGTCAGGTTAGTTAACAGACAATGACGTGTGGGACCCACACGTCAGTTTGACCTAGTCAGCGCCTTGTTGACTGCTGACATCATGATGATGTCAGCATGCACTATTCTGGATAATGTTGATTTAAAATAATTAAATAAATCCTAAAAATGATTTAAATCTTTAGAAATTAATATAAAATAATCCGTAACTCGGATGAAAATACTATTTACATGAAAGTTGCTTAGAACGACGAGACAAATCCGAATACGCAGCCCGTTCGTCTGCCACACATCCCTAGCATAGAGAACACGCAACTTTTCCCCTCCGGTTCATCTGTCCAAAAGCGTGAAACTTCAGGGATACTTTCCCGGATGTTTCCCCCCGTTCGGGGTTCGTTTGGACATTTTTATACATTAACTGGGTTTTCCAGGCATTTTATGTGCATAATTCAAATTTGAACTACATGCACATTCTCCAGTGCATATAAACTGGTTGAAAAATCAAATATGTGTCCTTGGTTGCATGCTTAGGTCCCATGCAAGAAATGGGAATGAATTTCAAACACCCTGCATCTGTCACTTGACCGCAAACATTGAGATACCTGGTGTTTAAATTCTAGTAAATCCAAAACTCGTCTGAAATTCATGAAACTTGGAATGCTATCATGGAGCGGCATCAACATGCCATGGTAAAATTTTTGTCCCATTTGGGACAGGTTTGGGTATAAGCTTCTCATAAACCAGAGCTTCTCACAACAAGCGTGATGGTTTCGGTAGGGAACGTGCCACCTTTGGGGACAAAACGATATTCGTTGCTCTTATTGCTTTCAATTTTTTTTCTAGTATCAACATAGAACGACAGGAGTGTTGTGTTTAGTTTGGGGTTCGTTTGGACATTTTTATACATTAACTGAAATTTCCAGGCATTTTATGCGCATAATTCAAATGTGAACTACATGCACAAGCTCCAGTGCATATAAATTGGTTGAAAAATCAAATTTGTGTCCTTGGTTGCATGCTTAGGTCCCATGCAAGAAATGGTAATGAATTTCAAACACCCTGCTACCGTCACTCGGCAGCAAACATTGAGATACCTGGTTTTTAAATTCTAGTAAATCCAAAATTCGTTTGAAATTCATGAAACTTGGCATGTTATCATGGAGCGGCATCAACATGCCGTGGTAAATTTTTTGTCCCATTTGGGGCTGGTTTGGGTATAAGCTTCTCACAAACCAGAGCTTCTCTTATTGCTTTCAAAAAATTTCTAGTGTCAACATAGAACAACAGGAGTGTTGTGTTTAATTTTGGAATTTTCTGGGGTTTGTTTGGACATTTTTATACATTAACTGGGTTTTCTAGGCATTTCATGTGCATAATTCAAATTTGAACTACATGCACAAGCTCTAGTGCATATAAATTGGTTGAAAAAAAATCAAATATGTGTCCTTCGGGGCATGCTTAGGTCCCATGCAAGAAATCGGAATGAATATCAAACACCAGGGCACTGTTGATTCCCGGGAAAATGTTGAGATACTTTGTTTTTAAATTCTAGTAAATCTGAAACTCGTCTGAAATTCATGAAACCTGGCATGCTATGGTATTTTTCGTGTCCATTTTGAGAGAAGGCGCACTTGAATAACTGCCAACAAAGGCATTTTGAAACAAATAGCTGCCATTGTAACATCTCAAACGTTTTGTACAATTTAAATTGTGTGCGTTCTGTTAACCATTCACGTGACGCCACACCTCACTCTTTTAATGGCTAGGAGGTGCCATGCGGACATGTGCTTGAGTGCTTGACTAAACAGAAGGCGTGCGAGCTGTACTCCAATGCGGAGGCTCGCCAGGAAGCGTGTGAGCTATACGCCGCGCAGGCTCACCGGGAAGCGAGCCCTTTGACTTCCATGGCCTCCCGCCTTGCTCGCATCCTCTACATTAATGGCACCCAAGCCGTAGTTTCATACAGTTTTTAAATATTAAACACTCATCGCAAACGTTTTAGTTAGAACACCCATATGCTAAACCGACAATTTCCCCAGGAAGCCAAGGGAAAATGTGCCTAGCAGGATTTGTGCAGCTTTTGGTCGCAAACGTTTTAGTTAGAACACATGTATGCAAACCGGCTGTGGTAGACGACTACATCAACAGCGTTGAGCAGTTGCTTGCTCGAGACAAGTACAAGGTGGTCGGCATCGACCTCTAGTACACCGCCGGTCATCCCAGCATAGATCAGAAGGTTGCCGTCGCCCAGTTGTGCATGCGCCATCATGTCCTCATCTACCACTACTGCATGGCCACAGAGCCTTGCAACCGTTTCAACAGGTTTGTCAACAGCACCGACTACAAGTTCGCCACGGTGGAACTCACCGACGATGTAAACGCGCTCAGTGTTACGGGCTTGGCCTGCAAGAACCTTGTCAAAATCCGTGACCACTACAGGGTCTGGGGCAGCTCGAAGAAGGACTCCCTGGTCGAACTCGCCTCGGCCATCATCGACCCCTACTACGAAAAGATGAAGCAGGATGCCCAGAGAACAAGTCCCCTATCCTGGTGATACGTCTCCATTGTATCTATAATTATTGATTGTTCCATGCCAATATTCTACAACTTTTACATACTTTTGGCAACTTTTTATACTATTTTTGGGACTAACATATTGATCCAGTGCCAGTGTCAGTTCCTGTTTGTTGCATGTTTTTTGTTTCACAGAAAATCCATATCAAAAGGATTCCAAACAGGATAAAAACTGACGGAGATTTTTTTTGGAATATATGGGAATTTTTGGAAGAAGAATCAACGCGAGACGATGCCCGAGGGGGCCACGAGGCAGGGGGCGCGCCCCAGGGGGTCAGGCGCACCCTGGGCCCTTGTGGCCACCCCATAAGGCAGTTGGTGCCCTTCTTTCTCCACAAGAAAGCTAATATCCGGATAGAAATCGTGTTAAAATTTCAGCCCAATCGGAGTTACGGATCTCCGGGAATATAAGAAACGGTGAAAGCGCAGAATCTGGGAACGCAGAAACAGAGAGACAGAGAGACAGATCCAATCTTGGAGTGGTTCTTGCCCCTCCCGTGCCATGGAGGCCATGAACCAGAGGGGAAACCCTTCTACCATCTAGGGAGAAGGTCAAGGAAGAAGAATAAGGGGGGCTCTCTCCCCCTCTCTCCCGGTGGCGCCGGAACGCCGCCGGGGCCATCACCATGACAACGATCTACACCAACAACTTCAATGCCGTCATCACCAACTCTTCCCCCCTCTATGCAGCAGTGTAACCCCTCTTTTACCCGCTGTAATCTCTACTTAAACATGGTGCTCAACACTATATATTATTTCCCAATGATGTATGGCTATCCTATGATGTTTGAGTAGATCCGTTTTGTCCTATGGGTTAATTGATGATCGTGATTGGTTTGAGTTGCATGTTTTATTATTGGTGCTGTCCTATGGTGCACTCCGTGTCACGCAAGCGTGAGGGATCCCCGCTGTAGGGTTTGCAATATGTTCATGATTTGCTTATGGTGGGTGGCGTGAGTGACAGAAGCACAGACCCGAGTAAGTAGGTTGTTTGCATATGGGATAAAGAGGACTTGATGCCTTATAATGCTATGGTTGGGTTTTACCTTAATGATCTTTAGTAGTTGCGGATGCATGCTAGAGTTCCAATCATAAGTGCATATGATCCAAGAAGAGAAAGTATGTTAGCTTATGCCTCTCCCTCAAATAAAATTGTAATAATGATTACTTGTATAGTTATCGATTGCCTAGGGACAAATAACTTTCTCGTGACAAAAAGCTCTCTACTAAAACTAAGTTATTTCTTTATGTAAACAGACCCTAGTTTTTATATACGTGCTCTTTATTATCTTGCAAACCTATCCAACAACACCTACAAAGTACTTCTAGTTTCATACTTGTTCTAGGTAAAGCGAACGTTAAGCGTGCGTAGAGTTGTATCGGTGGTCGATAGAACTTGAGGGAATATTTGTTCTACCTTTAGCTCCTCGTTGGGTTCGACACTCTTACTTATTGAAAGAGGCTACAATTGATCCCCTATACTTGTGGATTATCAAGACCTTTTTCTAGCGCCGTTGTCGGGGAGTCATAGCGTGGGGTGAATATTCTTGTGTGTGCTTTTTTGCTTTATCACTAAGTAGTTCTTATTTCCCGTTATAAGTTGTTCTCTATCTTTAGTTATGGATATGGAACACAAAACACCAAAAAAATTAGTGGTACTTGCTACTCATGGAGATGGGGAACCTCCTAAAACCCTCGATGCTCATTATGTGAAAGATATTATGTACTACTTTGATAATCTTGAGAAAACCCCATTCAATTATATAATGGGAGACATGTTGGATCAACGCGAATACTATAGGGATTATCGCTTGACTCAAAAAGGCAAACTATTATGGGATCAAATTTATATGTTGTATTAGTATGCTAGGCAACTATGCTTGAGATATGATTATACATGTTGCTCTAGGAGAAGGCTCCACACCTTCCCTTTTCATGAAAATTTAATGATAATAAAACCTTGGCTTCTTATGCTAATGGTATATATGATTACTATGATGTGGAACAAATAGAAGAATTCGTTGCTTTCTTGGGTGCTTATGAAATTGAATCTTTGTTTAAAGAGTTTGAAGATTTTGATGATTCAGTTTATAGACCTGAAAATTTTGCTATACTTAAATATTGCTATGAGAATTATGAATTCAATTCCGATATTGATGATTTTATTGAGAGAGTCTCTGTTGTCCAAGAAGAGAATAATATTTTGCAGGAGTTTATGGAAGAAGAAATTAATGACATTGTGAGCTCATTGGATGAAAAAGATGAGGAGGAGAGCGAAGAACAAAATGAAGAAGAGAGGATTTATCACCCGTGCCCACCTTCTAATGAGAGTAGCTCTTCAACTCATACATTGTTTAATTTTCCTTCGCGCTTACCGAAGGATGAATTCTATGATGATTGTTATGAGCCCGTTGATTCTTTTGAAATATCCCTTTTTGATGATGCTTACTATGCTTATGGCCAAGATGCCAACATGAATTATGCTTATGGAGATGAAATTGCTATAGTTCCTTATGTTAAACACGAAATTGTTGCTATTGCACCCATGCGTGATAGTCCTATTATCTTTTTGAATTCTCCCGACTACACTATATCGGAGAAGTTTGCCCTTATTAAGGATTATATTGATGGGTTGCATTTTACAAGTACACATGATGATTTTGATAGATATAATAAGCATGTGCTTGCTGCTCCTACTTGCAATTATTATGAGAGAGGAACTATATCTCCACCTCTCTATGTTTCCCACACGATAAAATTGCAAGAAACTGCTTATGCTATGTATTGGCCTTTACTTTGTTTGCATGAATTGTTCTTTTTTGACATGCCAATGCATAGGAAGAGAGTTAGACTTTGTTGTCACATGATATATGTTACTTTGTGCTCACTACTAAATTACAAATCATAGTTAATTAAAATTGACTTTGATATACCTTGGGATCCGGGTGGATCCATTACTTGAGCACTATATGCCTAGCTTAATGGCTTTAAAGAAAGCGCTGCCAGGGAGACAACCCGAAAGTTTTAGAGAGTCATTTATTTCTGTTGTGTGCTTTTATAAAGTTTAAAAATAAAAATAATGTGCCAAGGTTTTCCTTTAGGATGTTTACATTACTTGTTGGTTTGTGCGGTGCAAGACAGAAACTTTGGCTGTAGTGCGCGATTTTACATTTTTTTTACTGTATGTCAAACGGTTCTGAGACTTTTTGCACTGTCTTTCGATACAAAGTTTTTATTTTTACGAATTTTTTCAAAAATTTTGGAGTACCATAAGTATGGTGAATGTTCAGATTGCTACAGACTGTCCTGTTTAAGACAGATTCTGTTTTTGATGCATAGTTTGCTTGTTTTGATGAAACTATCAATTTCTATCAGTGGATTAAGCCATGAAAAAGTTATATTACAGTAGCTAAAATTCAAAAAAAATTATGAATTGGTTTGCAACAGTACTTAGAGTAGTGATTTGCTTTATTATACTAACGGATCTTACCGAACTTTCTGTTGAGTTTTGTGTGGATGAAGTGTTCAAAGATCGAGGAGGTCTCGATATGAGGAGAAATAGGAGATACAAGAGCTCAAGCTTGGGGATGCCCAAGGCACCCCAAGTAAATATTCAAGGACAAGCGTCTAAGCTTGGGGATGCCCCGGAAGGCATCCCATCTTTTTTCAACAAGTATCGGTATGTTTTCGGATTCGTTTCGTTCATGCGATATGTGCAAATCTTGGAGCGTATTTTGCATTTAGTTTTCACTTTTCTTCGATGCACCATGCTGGTATGAGATAGTCCTTGGTTTATTTATAGAATGCTCTTTGAACTTCTCTTAAATCTTTTGAGTATGGCTTTATAGAATGCTTCATGTGCTTCACTTATATCATTTGAAGTTTGGACTGCCTGTTTCTCTTCACATAGAAAACCGCCATTTGTAGAATGCTCTTTTGCTTCACTTATATTTGTTGGGGCATGGGCATATATTTTGTAGAAATAATTAAACTCTCTTGCTTCACTTATATCTATGCATGGGCATATATTTTGTAGAAATAATTAAACTCTCTTGCTTCACTTATATCTATTTAGAGAGATGACAGGAATTGGTCATTCACATGGTTAGTCATAAAATCCTACATAAAACTTGTAGATCACTGAATATGATATGTTTGATTCCTTGCAATAGTTTTGCGATATAAAGGTGGCGATATTAGAGTCGTGCTAGTTGAGTAGTTGTGAAATTGGGAAATACTTGTGTTGAGGTTTGCAAGTCCCGTAGCATGCATGTATGGTAACCGTTGTGTGACAAATTTGAAGCATGAGGTGTTTCTTTGATTGCCTTCCTTATGAGTGGCAGTTGGGGACGAGTGATGGTCTTTTCCTACCAATCTATCCCCCTAGGAGCATGCGCGTAGTGCTTGGTTTTGATGACTTGTAGATTTTTGCAATAAGTATGTGAGTTCTTTATGACTAATGTTGAGTCCATGGATTATACGACTCTCACCCTTCCATCATTGCTAGCCTCTTCGGTACCGTGCATTGCCCTTTCTCACCTCGAGAGTTGGTGCAAACTTCGCCGGTGCATCCAACCCCGCGATACGATACACTCTATCACACATAAGCCTCCTTATATCTTCCTCAAAACAGCCACCATACCTACCTATCATGGCATTTCCTTAGCCATTCCGAGATATATTGCCATGCAACTTCCATCATCATCATATACATGACTTGAGCATTTATTGTCATATTGCTTTGCATGATCATAAGATAGCTAGCATGATGTTTTCATGGCTTGTACATTTTTTTATGTCATTGCTACGCTAGATCATTACACATCCCGGTACACCGCCGGAGGCATTCATATAGAGTCATATCTTTGTTCTAGCATCGAGTTGTAATATTGAGTTGTTAGTAAATAAAAGCGTGATGATGATCATTATTAGAGCATTGTCCTAGTGAGGAAAGGATGATGGAGACTATGATTGCCCCACAAGTCGGGATGAGACTCGGACGAAAAAAAAAGAGAAAGGCCAAAAAAAGAGAAGGCCCAAAAAAACAAAAAAATGAGAGAAAAAGAGAGAAGGGGCAATGTTACTATCCTTTTAGTACACTCGTGCTTCAGAGTAGCACCATGTTCTTCATATAGAGAGTCTCCTGAGTTCTCACTTTCATATACTAGTGGGAATTTTCATTATAGAACTTGGCTTGTATATTCCAACGATGGGCTTCCTCAAGTGCCCTAGGTCTTCATGAGCAAGAAAGTTGTATGCACACCCACTTAGTTTCAGTTTGAGCTTTCATACACTTATAGCTCAAGTGCATCCGTTGCATGGCAATCCCTACTCCTCGCATTGACATCAATTGATGGGCATCTCCATAGCCCGTTGATTATCCACATCGATGTGAGACTTTATCCCATTTTTGTCTTCTCCACACAACCTCCACCATCATATTCTATTCCACCTATAGTGCTATGTCCATGGCTCACGCTCATGTATTGTGTGAAAGTTGAAAAGGTTTGAGAATACTAAAGTATGAAACAATTTCTTGGCTTGTCATCGGGGTTGTGCATGATGGGTGCATTTTGTGTGACGAAGATGGAGCATAGCCAAACTATATGATTTTGCAGGGATGAGATTTCTTTGGCCATGTTATTTTGAGAGGACATAATTGCTCGGTTGGTATGCTTGAAGTATTATTGTCTTAATGTCAAATGATAGACTATTGCTTTGAATAACTCGTGTCTTAATATTCATGCCATGATTAGTGTAATAGCCTGGATTTTGGCCATTTTCTTTTTCTTTTGATTTATTTGGTTTTTGCTCTGTTTTTCTTTTTGGAGTGGTTCCATGGCCTTGCCACCTGGGAAATCCTCCTCATTCCCCCTCCCAAGTGGCTCATAATTCTCAAAACCTTGCCAATATCATGTCACTTAACTCCTTGACCAAACCCTAATTTCTTTTTCTCAGAAAAATTCCTTTTTCTATTAAAGGAATAACCCTATCTGCCCTAGGTTGTGAAGCAACCTATATTTCTGCTAATACAAAAATCCCCAAATAATTCTTATAAATTGTTTGGGTCATATATTCCTCAAATATGGAAAAATATTTCATTGTCCATGTTTCTCATCATGCTCAATAAATTCATTTCCTATTTTGTCCTAAATGGCACATTGTGAAGCAAGTGCTATTTATCGTTTCCCATTTGACCCCAAACTTTTTGGACATCTTTTAATGTCCAAATAATTGCCCTGTGCCAAAATTCAACTTTATTTGCATAGCCAAACTTCCTCAGTGATTTTTCAAAGTTCCTGTCTGAGGGAAGCCTTTGTGAAGGAAGTGCTAGCTAGGGTTATCCAAATGCGTTGCAATTTTGCACACTCCTTCATGTACTCATATTAGCACACCCCTCCAATTTTCAGCCTTATCCAATCATATATGTGAGCACAGGAACAAATCTTTGGTTCTGGCAATATTTTCAGATTGTGAAGCAAGTACATTTTATATTGCTTCATTTTGCCTGAAACTTTCCCGAGCATTCTCACGACCATAAAACCTCTCTACACCAAATTTGGGACCAATTCATTAAGAAACTATTCCTCTGGAATGTTTGCAAGTTTCTGGACATAGAGAATAGTTGCGAAGGAAGTACCATTTTGGTGAAACCAATTGGTATGAAATTTTTACATCATCTTACTATGTCCAAATCCCTAAGCCTTGCCAAATTTCAGCTCAAGTGGCTTCTCCATGTGAGTGAACCATCTTGATCTAGTTTCTGGACCGTTGGGATCAGTTGCAAAGCAAGTGTATTAATCCTTGGTCTAATTCTCCTCAAACTTAACAGGATTGTAGTTCTTCATTAGTTAATCATCGCAGACAACTCCATTGACCACAATCACTTCCCTGTTGATCACCAGTGCACGGTCAATTTTACTGCTGTAAACTTCAGACGCCAATTACCATTTAACCATAGAGCTTTTCATCGATCTACCATCGCAGTTGAAACCTCCCCTGGAAGAACTTACCACTAGACAACATGTTCCGGCCCATCGCCCCCGCTACATGCCGGTGCACACGGTGACCACGTTAATGGCATAACAGTGCGCGTGCTCTGCCGCCGTTGGCCGCGCCCAGGGTGTCTGCTAGCTCCGGGCCCTCTCCCTCTCGTCGTCTTCGCGCTCTTGAGCATGTCTAACAGTTTTACCGCGTCGTCGCCATCCTCCTGGAGCCATCTCCCCCTCCGTAAGCCCTCCTTCAACGCTCGTCGCCGCGCGCCCACGAGAAACCTGTAGCCGACCGTCTCTGTTCGCGCCAAGGCTTCTGATAACCACAAGTATAGGGGATCGCAACAGTTTTCGAGGGTAGAGTATTCAACCCAAATTTATTGATTCGACACTAGGGGAGCCAAAGAATATTCTCAAGTATTAGCAGCCGAGTTGTCAATTCAACCATACCTGGAAACTTAATATCTGCATCAAATTGTTTAGTAGGAAAGTAATATGATAGTAGTGGTAACGGTAGCAAAAGGTAATGATAACAAAAGTAATGTTTTTGGTATTTTGTAGTGATGATAGCAATAGCAACGGAAAAGTAAATAAGCGAAGAACAATATATGATAGCAATAGCAATAGCACACGGTGGCCGCGTTAATGGCATAACAGGTGCACGCGCTCTGCCGCCGTTGGCCACGCCCAGGGCGTCTTCTAGCTCCGGCCCCTCTCCCTCTCGTCGTCTTCGCGCTCTTGAGCATGTCTAACAGTTTTACCACGTCATCGCCGTCCTCCTGGAGCCATCTCCCCCTTCGTAAGCCCTCCGTCAGTGCTCGTCGCCGCGCGCCCACGAGAAACCTATAGCCGACCGTCTCTGTTCGCGCCATGGCTTCTTCCTTCTCGTGTCCTCGAGCGTAGCTTGTCTCCGTGACCTCTGCGCCTCGTCCGCTCCCCTTCGTCGCGATCGAGCGCCTCCCCGTGACTGCTGAGCCTCGCCAAAGCTTCGGTCGGACGCGAGCGGCGGCACCCGAGGCTGTGCCTTTGCCCCTCCTATATAAGGAAGCCCCGACCCCCTCCGAGCTCACCACCAGCCTCAAAACCCTCCTCTGGTCCTGCCCAGCCTCTCCAATGAGCCTCTGGACCTCTCCCCGACCCCCATGGCCATCATGGCCGCCGCGAAGCTTGGCTTAAATCGAGCTATCCAAGCCCTCCCCTCCCTCCTGAACTCACCAGAGGACCACCCGGACCCCATAGCAACTCTCCAGCCTCTCATTTTCCCGCCAGAGTGCCCTAGGCCACGACCCCAGGATTCGGCCGCCGCCGCATGCTCTGTCTTCACGAGGCGCCATCACTCCATCCCTCCACAGTGCCCGAAGCCTGCTCAGATGGACGCGGTGCTCCTCGCCGGTCTCTCCGGTGGCCTCGGCGCGTCCGGAGACTGTCGGAGCTGCCTGGGCCATCGCCGGCGTCGAGGCCCTCCTCTGTTCTGTCGTGCCCGGTCGGGAGGAGGAAGAAGGAGCCAGGAGGAGAGAGATGGATAAGGTCGGTCCCACCTATAATCCTCTAAGACACCCGGCCCCGCCTTGCCATGCTGGATAAATGGAGGCATATTCTTAGGAATACGTCTTCCCAGTTGGAAAGCGCATTTCGTTCTGTTTCGGCCTAAAATACGTTTCCTCTTTTCTGAAAGCGTATTTTCTCTCTGTTTCAGCCAGGAATTCGTTTTCCTCTCTGGAAAACGTATTTCCTGAGAAGGCGCTTTCTGTTTTTCCGGCTGAGGGCCTGTTTGTGAGGATTTTCTTACAAATAGGTCCCTGACAGAAAAACAACTATATCTTTTTGCTCACAACTCCAAATGAGGTGATTCCAAAGCCCACTTCTTAGTTTTGTCGAGTCCATTCTGTTGGTATCATTTTCACCATGTGTTAACATTCTGAAAATGCCCATTGTGCTCTTGCACTAAATCAGCCCCTCCGAGAGAGAACGTTTTCCGGTGATTCGTTCTTTGAGCTTCTCGCACTTTCTCCCGATGATTTCTTCCACCCCAGGAAAGCCACAACCACCATTTGCATGATAGCCATGCAATAGCTTTGGTTTTCAACTTGAATCTTTAATATCTATATGTTTGTTTTGCTACTGTTGTCGTTATTTCGGTTATGCTTATGGATCGATGAGTACCGTCATGCTATGTTTCTTGCACTCTGTTATCATGTTCTACCTGCTAGTATTACTTTCATATTGGTCGTGCTTGATATTCGTACATGTTGGGTTGGTCATGTTCTTTGGTGCATGACTAACGTCGGTTACTGAGTACCATTAATATGCATTGTTCCTTTGCTGTTAGTTGGTTAAGTGTTTACTCGGTGATGTTATTGATGTGTTCTTGTAGTATTTATTGTTGATGATAATGGTCATGTTATGAGTAGTGTTGTACTTGTGATATTCATGCTCGTCATTATGCCATGCTCAGTTGTATATGATTCATTGTTGATAGGGTGGATAGTTATGTTCTACCCTCATGCTTATGTTGATATCATGCTCATGCATTATATTTGCATCATGTTATTTTATGATGGCTCAGGATATTGCATTCAAGTTTAACCGGATTAAATTGAACTTGAACAACTATTGGCTGAGTCATGGTGCCACCATATCGAGCTGACCAGTGCAACCACGCTTACCTAATGGGAAGGTCCTAAATGGGTCTATTGTCATGCCTCTCGCCGGTGCCTCCAACGAGGGAAGGTTATGCGCGGGCGCTACCCTGATCAGGTAGGACGGCATAGGCCTTGTGTGCCCGTTGTTGAGTATGGATCCATTGTCCCCATTTGGGACCGTTATGTTTTGCCACGACGATGGCCGTTGGTGCCTTTCGTACGCACGGGGCCACCCATGACTTAGCCCAAAGGGGAGTTGGTCAGAGTGGACGGGAGGGTGTCATGGCAGTAGATCGTTTTTGTCGGAACGCCATTGGTCCACCCGAATGGGAGTGCGAGGCCATGCGTTCCGTGGTGTGGGTATAGTGTACTAACCTTTGCAGAGTGTATATTAAATCTATCGATAGCCGAGCCCACGGACAAGGGCCCAGTTCGTGTCAGTCACACTATGGGTCAACAGTATTAATAATAACTTGATTAATAACAACCCTGGTTCGATGATGAGATAAGTTGGTTAGGTGATCCGTGAATGATCACCGTTTGGTTACGAGGTAACCCGTTGAACCAAGAGTGGTTTCATTCGTGATCATGAGATGATCACCGGGGTATTGAGGATACCGAGTTGTTGGATATTCGTGATGTTGTGCGAGAATCATGGGTAAAGATCAAGCTCCTTGTGGTCATTTAATGATTACTACGGTATTGTTTATACCAAGCTTGATTTGATATTGAGATGATCATGTGATTTCCGAGGATAGTAAGTGATGCATGTGCTGGTTACAAAGTAACCCGAGCAGAATAAATGATATAATGTCATCATGTTGCATGCCAGTATCGTCAGATTTATATGTTCATGACATGCTCATATTGTTGTAGCTGTATCATGTTCATGTTGTTCATGCCATGTTATCCTGATGATCTCATGATAATTTTGGCTTAACATGTAATTGCCATGCTGTTGTTTGTCTTGAATGCTTCTAGTTATTGTGAGCTTGCAAGTACATTCAATGTACTGACCTGGTGTGTCATGCCAGTTTTCAGGTCATGCCGTGATTGCTTGATTACTTGTCGTGGTTTCCATTCGTGTGTAACACCCACAATGCGGCTATATCTCCCACGTGTCGGGGCATGACTTAGAGGCATAGCCGCATGGTAGGTTTGTTGCAAGAGGGGTAATCTTCACACAATCCCACGTACTGAATAAGAAAGGGATAAAGAGTTGGCTTACAATCGCCACTTCACACAAATACAAGTTAAACATACATAATCCAGAATACAATCAAGGTCCGACTACGGAACCAAAATATAAGAAGACAACCCCAAATGCTAGATCCCCGATCATCCCAACTGGGCTCCACTACTGATCAACAGGAAACAAAACAAAACAACGATCACGATCTTCATCGAGCTCCCACTTGAGCTTGGTTGCATCATCTGCACTGGTATCATCGGCACCTGCAACTATTTAGAAGTATCTGTGAGTCACGAGGACTCAACAATCTCACACCCGCGAGATCAAATCTATTTAAGCTTAAGGGTAGGAAACGGTAGTGAGGTGGAGCTGCAGCAAGCACTAGCATATATGGTGGCTAACATACGCAAAAGAGAGCGAGAAGAGAAGCAGCGCACGGTCGTGAAGCTAGAAATGATCAAGAAGTGATCCTGAAACTACTTACGCTCAAGCATAACACAAGAACCGTGTTCACTTCCCGGACTCCGCCGAGAAGAGACCATCACGCCTACACACGCGGTTGATGCATTTTAATTAAGTTAAGTTTCAAGTTCTCTACAACCGGACATTAACAAATTCCCATCTGCCACATAACCGTGGGCACGGCTTTCGAAAGTTCAAACCCTGCAGGGGTGTCCCAACTTAGCCCATCACAAGCTCTCACGGTCAACGAAGGATATTCCTTCTCCCAAGAAGACCCGATCAGACTCGGAATCCCGGTTACAAGACATTTCGACAATGGTAAAACAAGACCAGCAAGACCGCCCAACACGCCGACATCCAGATAGGAGCTGCACATATCTCGTTCTCAGGGCAACACCGGATGAACACTACATACAGCTAAAACCAGCCCTCAAGTTTCCCCAAGGTGGCGCCGCAAGTGGCTCTGTTTCGGACCAACACTTAGAGAAGCACTGGCCAGGGGGGGTTAAAATAAAGATGACCCTCGGGTTGGCCGACCCGAGGGAAGGGTAGGTGGTGGTGAGGCAAATGGTAAAACCAAGGTTGGGCCTTGCTGGAGGAGTTTTATTCAAAGCGAACTGTCAAGGGGTCCCCATAACACCCAACCGTGTAAGGAATGCAAAAATCAAGGAACATAACACCGGTATGACGGAAACTAGCGCGACAAGAGTGGAACAAAACACCAGGCATAAGGCCGAGCCTTCCACCCTTTACCAAGTATATAGATGCATTAATTAAATAAGAGATATTGTGATATCCCAACATATACATGTTCCAACATGGAACAAACTTCGGCTTCACCTGCAACTAGCAACGCTATAAGAGGGGCTGAGCAAAAGCGGTAACATAGCCAAACAACGGTTTGCTAGGAAAGGAGGGTTAGAGGCTTGACATGGCAATATGGGAGGCATGATATAGCAAGTGGTAGGTAGTGCGACATAGCAATAGAGCGAGCAACTAGCAAGAAAAGATAGAAGTGATTTCGAGGGTATGGTCATCTTGCCTGAGATCCCGCTAGGAAGAAGAACGAGTCCATGAAGAAGACAAACGAACGTAGTCGAACGAATCCTCACAACTCCGGAATGAAACCGAAGCTAACGCGAGAAGCAACCCGGAAATAAGCAAACAACATAGTAAACAACCATCACATAAGCATGGCACGATGCGCAAACAAGTATGATGCATGTCCGGTTTAAAGAGGCATGGCATGGCAAGGTGCACAAGAAAAACTACAAGTTAAGTGGAGCTCAATATGCAACGAGTTGCATATTGACGAAACACCACACGACTTATTTAGTTCTCTCTTGTTTAGGTACCCAACAATATTAAATGTTGTTAAACATGGAAAGAGGTGAAGCATATGAAAACTACCTATCTAGGAAAGTTTAAATGAGGCCGGAACAACAAGCAACAGGTCCGGAAAAATCCTCATGTGCATATTTATGGATTTGGTGCTCGGGCCCTGGATGGGCTTGGGTGGGCCTCAGATGGGCTCTGAGGGCCGCAGCAAAGTGGGGCGCGAGGAGGACAAGTGGCGGGGTGTGGTTGGCTGCGCGCGGCGATGCTGCTGATGTGGCGGCGGCGCTGGGTGGTGCTGGCGGCGACAAGTGGTGGTGAGGGAGCATGCCGGCGCTAAAAACAAGGAAGGCAGCGACAGCTGATGATTGGGGCGGCGTAGAAATTGAGGAGGGGTAGGCAGGAGGCCAAAAATGGCAGGGGAGGCGTCTATATATAGAAAGGGGCTAGGGTTAGGGGTTTGAGACCGTTTCGGAGCCATACGATCACCATCGGACGGTCCGGAGTGGAGGGGAAGTGTAGGAGGGCTAGATGGGCTGTGTAGACATGTTGGGATGGGAAGAGAGAGAAGCAGAGCAGCCCGGCGGCAGTTTTCGGAGACCGAAAACGTCCAACGATAGACCGGCTATACTGCCGCTATAGTTATCCGTTGGGGCACCAAACGAACTCTGAATGCGATGAAACTTGGCAGGCGGATTGATATGAACAAGGAGACGAGAAAATTATTTCACCGGGAGGATAAATGAAGAACTTGGATCATTTATGAGTACCATAAATAGCAAAATCCTTAGGGAAAGCTTTAGGTGAAATATTACCCAAGATAACTCCAATGAAGAGGTAGATTGGTTGAAAAGATGTCTTGAGCGAAGAGAAAATGATGGATTTAGATATGTCACTCTTGAAAACTTGTGAATCATGAAACACGAAGGGAAATTATCAACAATGACATAACATCGTCTCAAAAGATGAGATATGAAAGAATTGCACTTTGGAATGCAAGATGAAAAATACTTGAACTCCTCAAAACAATACATGTGTTGAGCACCATGTTTATTTTAGAGTACAGCTTGGCGGAACTTAACTTCGAGAGAAATCTTGAAGAACAATTGAAGAATGAAAAGAATCCTTGACGAACCACCATATAGAGCCTCCATGAAGAACTCCGGTAATAAAAGAATGATCAAACGAAAGGGAAAGTTGAAAATAACTCCGGGAGAAGCCTTGCAATGATTAGATGAAGCTTTGAAATGATATAACCAAGAAAACTTGGAACTCCGAAAAGAAAGATGAACAATTGAAACCGAGAATTTTGATGAACCTCCGGAATAAGGATTTGAATTTACTCAATGAAACAAGAATAAGAATTAAATTATGTGTATCCTTCACCAATTTAGATTGATGACAATCAACGGATTTGGCATACTACTTATTCTCGTAGAAACGATTAAGATAGATATAGCGCAAACTTGAGAAGAGTCTTGATGGAACCACCAGTAGGATTGGAAAGAACGAATGAATCTGTATGATAATGAAGGAAGAGACCTGTTGAATGAACCACCGTAAGAATTGAAAATGAAAGTAGCAGAGGCACAATTTACTGGGAAGAATTGGAAAATGAACGAAGATACTTGAGGGAAATTAGATACATGAGAATTAAGAGATCATGAACCGATTAGAGGATATTTGAATGATGCACCGGTAAGATTTGGAGAACAATAGTTGAAAGCTGAGAATGAATAAACCTGAATTGATGGCCTTCGGAGAATCAAACTAAAAAGACTCCTGAAATGCTCCGGATGGGTGAAAATAATTCTCACAATCAAAAACAATTATGAGAGGATGGCATAACACTAGAACCATGAATCTTTGGACGAACGGATAAAATTTGGAGGAAAACTCTTCTTCGGTCTTCAAATGTTGAGAATGATGATGAGAAACACCACCATAAATTGTTGAGGCACTCCAGAATGAAAATTAGAAAGGTTGAACCAACGATGAAAAGAATTTGAAAGATCTTGGTGAAAACATATGACTGATGATAATTCATTCTTACGTCAACTTGGAGAAGAATTTGATAGTAGCTCCGGAAAAATAGAAGAGTTAGGTAAGATCCTGGGAAAAGACCTGTGGGTTAGGTCCCACTCAAAGATACATCATTGGAATGATTTGAAGAGAGATTGCACCGGTTGAATTAAATGGCTTGAATGAGATAACAATCTCGAAAGAGCTTGAACGAATATAGAGTGGAAACACGAATCTTCGAGATATCTTCAGCACTCCGGAACAATTGAATAGTGAGAGGTGAATGATTAAGAGGTGCACCGGCATGAGAAAATATTTTAAAAGAGAAAAGGATATGATTGACAAGGCTTGACTTGAAACCACCGGAGAAGAAAAGAATGAGGAATGATAACTTGAAGGTCCCTTAGTATCTTCCTGAGAATCACCGGATAAGAACATTGAAAGAAAAGAATAAAGAGACTTCACTTCCATAAGATGGGTACTCGATTAAGAAATCTGAATCCCAAAAAAAAAAAAAGGGGGGGGGGGGGGGGAAAAACAAAGGCAACTTGGAAACGTATGAAACAAACACCGTTGAGAATACTTAGAGTTGATTTTGCGAATGTTGAAAACGATCGGATCCACTAGAAGAGAAACACATCGGTTGAAAATGATTGACATGACAATCTCGATTATCATGAAGGATTAGTATTCACATAGAAGTGTGAGAACACCACTTAGGGAAGGTATGGAATCAACACTTGACATTGAAGCAACTCGAATACCACAACTCAAAACAAAACAAAGGATTGGCTTGCGGAATAAGCTGGAAACAAACATATGATAGACCCCATATTGTATCATGTGTCTGTTGGAAGGATATCCTATGTGATACTTGAATTCCCACTTATAAACTCCTAAAACTTTCTGGTTATGCAATCAGGTGTTGGGGATACAGGGGAAGCATAATATCTCAACGAAACTAACAATTCCTACATCCAGCTGTATCTATCCTTCAACACATAACCAAGAAACCTTCGGAAATCATTTACCTCAACCTTCAAAAAGCATCCGTTATACGAGTTATGGAAATACTCCCGAACTCCCGCCCCAGTACTGGGTGGCGTTGAGGTTATCTCACCAACAACTGCATAAAAGAGATTTTCGATGTCGGCGAACTCAGGTATTCCAGAACTGCAACGATAAAATTGTGACAACAACACCTCGGAGCTCAACTCCCGGGACACTGCCACAACCCCTAAATATCAGGAGGCACCAAGAACAATGTTCACGTCACAAAACCATCGAAACGATTCCAAGATACCCGCGTGATCCTAAAACATTTAGTGAAATTTGAGGAGAGAAAAGTCAAAACTTCTACGTCAGGAGGCCTCACCAGAGCGACGAAGGGACTGAGGAGTAAAAAGAATCCTACTCTCCGATATATATAATCCTAAGACTCAAAACATTTTGTTCTAGACTCAACAACGTCAGCGATTCGATCAAGTAGGGGGCTCCTAAGTCGGGGAAGGCTCTGATACCAACTTGTAACACCCACAATGCGGCTATATCTCCCATGTGTTGTGTAACGCCCCAAGACCGTTGTGCCAGGTGTCTTCCAGTTATTCTCTGTTGTTGCCTCGTCATTCGTTTGTGTGTCATGCATTTCATATCATGTCATCATGTGCATCGCATTTGCATACGTGTTCATCTCATGCATCCGAGCATTTTCCCCGTTGTCTGTTTTGCAATCCGGCACTCCTATGTCCTCCGGCGCCCTCTTTTGCCTCTTTTCGTGTGCGGGTGTTAAACGTTCTCGGATTGGACCGAGACTTGCCAAGTGGCCTTGTTACTACCGGTAGACCGCCTGTCAAGTTTCGTGCCATTTGGACTTCGTTTGATACTCCAACAGTTAACCGAGGAACCGTAAAGGCCTCGTGTGTGTTGCAGCCCAACACCTCTTCAAAGTGGCCCAAAACCCACATAAACCCCCTCCATCATCTCGGTTGTTTGATCATGATCGCGTGGCCGAAAACCGTGCTCAATTTGGAGTCTTCTAGCTCCCTCTACCTATATATTTGTGCTCTCCTCCGAAATTTCCACGCAGATCAAACCCTAGCCTCGCTCCTCGCGCCGCCGGACAAAACTTCCCACCGCCCGGACATGTCCGCACCACCGGCCACCTCACCTCCACCAATCAGGAGACGCCATGTCACCCTCCCCCGCCGCCGCAGCCAACCGGCGCCCGCCGCCTGTTGGAAATATGCCCTAGAGGCAATAATAAAAGTGTTATTATTATATTTCTTTGATCATGATAATTGTCTTTATTCATGCTATAACTATATTATCCGGAAATCGTAATACACGTGTGAATACATAGACCATAATATGTCCCTAGTAAGCCTCTGGTTGACTAGCTCGTTGATCAACAGATAGTCATGGTTTCCTGGCTATGGACATTGGATGTCATTGATAACGGGATCACATCATTAGGAGAATGATGTGATGGACAAGACCTAATCCTAAGCATAGCACAAGATCGTGTAGTTCGTTTGCTAGAGCTTTTCCAATGTCAAGTATCTTTTCCTTTGACCATGAGATCGTGTAACTCCCGGATACCTCAAGAGTGCTTTGGGTGTATCAAACGTCACAACGTAACTGGGTGACTATAAAGGTGCACTACAGGTATTTCCGAAAGTGTCTGTTGGGTTGACACGGATCGAGACTGGGATTTGTCACTCCATATAACGGAGAGGTATCACTGGGCCCACTCAGTAATACATCATCATTATGAGCTCAAGGTGACCAAGTGGTTGATCACGGGATCATGCATTACGGTACGAGTAAAGTGACTTACCGGTAACGAGACTGAACAAGGTATTGGGATACCAACGATCGAGTCTCGGGCAAGTAACATACCGATTGACAAAGGGAATTGTATACGGGGTTGATTAATCCTCGACATCGTGGTTCATCCGATGAGATCATCGAGGAGCATGTGGGAGCCAACATGGGTATCCAGATCCCGCTGTTGGTTATTGACCGGAGAACGTCTCGGTCATGTCTGCATGTCTCCCGAACCCGTAGGGTCTACACACTAAGGTTCGGTGACGCTAGGGTTATGAAGATATGTATATGCAGTAACCCGAATGTTGTTCGGAGTCCCGGATGAGATCCCGGACGTCACGAGGAGTTCCGGAATGGTCCGGAGGTAAAGAATTATATATAGGAAGTGCAGTTTCGGCCATCGGGACAAGTTTCGGGGTTATCGGTATTGTACCGGGACCACCGGAGGGGTCCCGGGGGCCCACCGGGTGGGGCCACCTGTCCCGGGGGGCCACATGGGCTGTAGGGGGTGCGCCCTTGGCCTAGATGGGCCAAGGGCACCAGCCCCAAAAGCCCATGCGCCTAGGGTTCCACTTAAGGGAAGAGTCCCAATGGTGGAAGGCACCTCTAGGTGCCTTGGGGGGGAGGGAAACCTCCCCTTGGCTGCCGCACCTAGGAGATTGGATCTCCTAGGCTGGCGCACCCCCCCCCTTGGCCCTCCTATATATAGTTGAGGAGAGGAGGGACTTGACACACCAGCCCCTGGCGCCTCCCTCTCTCCCCGTTACGTCTCTCTCTCGTAGTACACGGCGAAGCCCTGTTACTGTGACGCCCTGCATCCACCACCACGCCGTCGTGCTGCTGGATCTTCATCAACTTCTCCCCCCCCCCCTTGCTGGATCAAGAAAGGAGGAGACGTCATCCGTTCCGTACGTGTGTTGAACGCGGAGGCACCGTCCGTTCGGTACTAGGATCTCCGGTGATTTGATTCACGTCGTGTTCGACTACATCATCCCCGTTCTTTGAACGCTTCCGCTCGCGATCTACAAAGGTATGTAGATGCATCCGATCACTCGTTGCTAGATGAACTCCTAGATGGATCTTGGTGAAACGAGTAGGAAAATTTTTGTTTTCTGCAACGTTCCCCAACAGTGGCATCATGAGCTAGGTCTATGCGTAGTTCTCTTGCACGAGTAGAACACAATTTGTTGTGGGCGTTGATGTTGTCAACTTTCTTGCCGCTACTAGTCTTATCTTGCTTCAACGGAATTGTGGGATGAAGCGGCCCGGACCAACCTTACACGTATGCTTACGTGAGACCGGTTCCACCGACAAACATGCACAAGTTGCATAAGGTGGCTGGCGGGTGTCTGTCTCTCCTACTTTAGTTGGAGCTGATTCGATGAACAGGGTCCTTATGAAGGGTAAATAGAAGTTGACAAATCACGTTGTGGCTTTCACGTAGGTAAGAAAACGTTCTTGTTAGAACCCTACTTCAACCACGTAAAACCTGCAACAACAATTAGAGGACGTCTAACTTGTTTTTGCAGCAAGTGCTTTGTGATATGATATGGCCAAAGTTGTGATGAATGATGAATGATCTATATGTGATGTATGAGATGTTCATGCTATTGTACAAGGAATCACAACTCACATGTCGATGAGTATGACGGTGACAGGATGATCATGGAGCCCCAAGATGGAGATCAAAGGAGCCATGTGATATTGGCCATATCATGTCACTATTATTATTTGATTGCATGTGATGTTTATCATGTTTTGCATCTTGTTTACTTAGAACGATGGTAGTAAATAAGATGATCCCTTACAACAATTTCAAGAAGTGTTCTCCCCTAACTGTGCACCGTTGCTACAGTTCGTCGTTTCGAAGCACCACGTGTTAATCGGGTGTGATAGATCCTTACGTTCACATACAACGGGTGTAAGACAGTTTTACATATGCAAAAACACTTAGGGTTAACTTGACGAGCCTAGCATGTACAGACATGGCCTCGGAACACAGAGACCGAAAGGTCGAACACGAGTCGTATGGAAGATACGATCAACATGAAGATGTTCACCGACGATGACTAGTCCGTCTCACGTGTTAATCAGACACGGCCTAGTCGACTCGGATCGTGTAACACTTAGATGACTAGAGGGATGTCTAATCTGAGTGGGAGTTCATTAATAATTTGATTAGATGAACTTAATTATCATGAACTTAGTCTAAAATCTTTACAATATGTCTACAAAGATCAAATGGCCAACGTTGTATTCAATTTCAACGCGTTCCTAGAGAAAACCAAGCTGAAAGACGATGGCAGCAACTATACGGACTGGGTCCGGAACCTGAGGATCATCCTCATAGCTGCCAAGAAAGATTATGTCCTACAAGCACCGCTAGGTGATCCACCCGTCCCACAGAACCAAGACGCTATGAACGCTTGGCAGACACGTACTGATGACTACTCCCTCGTTCAGTGCGGCATGCTTTACAGCTTAGGGCCGGGGCTCCAAAAGCGTTTTGAGAGACATGGAGCATATGAGATGTTCGAAGAGCTAAAAATGGTTTTTCAAGCTCATGCCCGGATCGAGAGATATGAAGTCTCCGATAAGTTCTTCAGCTGTAAGATGGAGGAAAATAGTTCTGTCAGTGAGCACATACTCACTATGTTTGGGTTACATAACCGCTTGACTCAGCTGGGAGTTAATCTCCCGGATGACGCGGTCATTGACAAAATCCTCCAGTCGCTTCCACCAAGCTACAAGAGCTTTATGATGAACTTCAATATGCAGGGGATGGTAAAGACCATTCCTGAAGTATTTGCTATGCTGAAATCAGCAGAGGTAGAAGTCAAGAAGGAACATCAAGTGTTGATGATGAATAAAACCACTAAGTTCAAGAAGGGCAAGGGTAAAAAGAACTTCAAGAAGGACGGCAAGGAAGTTGCTGCGCCCGGCAAGCAAGCTGTCGGGAAGAAGTCAAAGAATGGACCCAAGCCTGAGATAGAGTGCTTTTATTGCAAAGGGAAGGGTCACTGGAAGCGGAACTGCCCCAAATACTTAGCGGACAAGAAGGCCGGCAACACCAAAGGTATATTTGGTATACATGTAATAGATGTGTACCTTACCAGTACTCGTAGTAACTCCTGGGTATTTGATACCGATGCCGTTGCTCATATTTGTAACTCACAGCAGGAGCTGCGGAATAAACGGAAACTGGCGAAGGACGAGGTGACGATGCGCGTCGGGAATGGTTCCAAGGTCGATGTGATCGCCGTCGGCACGCTACCTCTACATTTACCTACGGGATTAGTTATAAACCTCAATAATTGTTATTTAGTGCCATGTTTGAGCATGAACATTGTATCAGGATCTCGTTTAATACGAGATGGCTACTCATTTAAATCCGAGAATAATGGTTGTTCTATTTATATGAGAGATATGTTTTATGGTCATGCTCCGATAGTCAATGGTTTATTCTTAATGAATCTCGAGCGTATTACTACACATGTTCATAGTGTGAGTACCAAAAGATGTAAGGTTGATAATGATAGTCCCACATACTTGTGGCACTGCCGCCTTGGTCACATAGGTGTCAAACGCATGAAGAAGCTCCATGCAGATGGACTTTTAGAGTCTCTTGATTATGAATCATTTGACACGTGCGAACCATGCCTCATGGGAAAAATGACCAAGACTCCGTTCTCAGGAACAATGGAGCGAGCAACCAACTTATTGGAAATCATACATACTGATGTGTGCGGTCCAATGAGTGTTGAGGCTCGCGGTGGCTATCGTTATGTTCTCACCCTCACTGATGACTTGAGTAGATATGGGTATGTCTACTTAATGAAACACAAGTCTAAAACCTTTGAAAAGTTCAAGGAATTTCAGAGTGAGGTTGAAAATCAACGTGACAGGAAAATCAAGTTTCTACGATCAGATCGTGGAGGAGAATACTTGAGTCACGAATTTGGCACACACTTAAGAAAATGTGGAATAGTTTCACAACTCACGCTGCCTGGAACACCTCGGCGTAACGGTGTGTCCGAACGTCGTAATCGCACTCTATTAGATATGGTGCGATCTATGATGTCTCTTACCGATTTACCGCTATCTTTTTGGGGCTATGCTTTAGAGACTGCCGCATTCACTTTAAATAGGGCTCCGTCGAAATCCGTTGAGACGACACCGTATGAATTATGGTTTGGGAAGAAACCTAAGCTGTCGTTTCTAAAAGTTTGGGGATGCGATGCTTATGTCAAGAAACTTCAACCTGAAAAGCTCGAACCCAAGTCGGAAAAATGCGTCTTCATAGGATACCCTAAAGAAACTGCTGGGTATACCTTCTACCTCAGATCCAAAGGCAAGATCTTTGTTGCCAGGAATGGATCCTTTCTAGAGAAAGAGTTTCTCTCGAAAGAAGTAAGTGGGAGGAAAGTAGAACTTGATGAAGTATTGCCTCTTGAACCGGTAAATGGCGCAACTCAAGAAAATGTTCCTGAGGTGCCTGCACCGACTAGAGAGGAAGTTATTCATGATGATCAAGATACTTCTGATCAAGCTCCTACTGAAATTCAAAGGTCCACAAGGACACGTTCCGCACCAGAGTGGTTCGGCAACCCTGTCTTGGAAATCATGTTGTTAGACAACGGTGAACCTTCGAACTATGAAGAAGCGATGGCGGGCCCGGATTCCAACAAATGGCTAGAAGCCATGAAATCCGAGATAGGATCCATGTATGAAAACGAAGTATGGACTTTGACTGACTTGCCCGTTGAACAGCGAGCCATAGAAAATAAATGGATCTTTAAGAAGAAGACAGACGCGGATGGTAATGTGACCATCTATAAAGCTAGGCTTGTCGCTAAGGGTTATCGACAAGTTCAAGGGGTTGACTACGATGAGACTTTCTCACCGGTGGCGAAGCTGAAGTCCGTCCGAATCATGTTAGCAATTGCCGCATTCTACGATTATGAAATATGGCAAATGGACGTCAAAACGGCATTCCTTAATGGTTTCCTTAAGGAAGAATTGTATATGATGCAGCCAGAAGGTTTTGTCGATCCTAAGAATGCTAACAAGGTGTGCAAGCTCCAACGCTCGATTTATGGGCTGGTGCAAGCATCTTGGAGTTGGAACATTCGCTTTGATGAGATGATCAAAGCGTTTGGGTTTACGCAGACTTATGGAGAAGCCTGCGTTTACAAGAAAGTGAGTGGGAGCTCTGTAGCATTTCTCATACTATATGTAGATGACATACTTTTGATGGGAAATGATATAGAACTTTTGGACAGCATCAAGGCCTACTTGAATAAGAGTTTTTCAATGAAGGACCTTGGAGAAGCTGCTTATATATTAGGCATCAAGATCTATAGAGATAGATCAAGACGCCTCATAGGTCTTTCACAAAGCACATACCTTGATAAGATTTTGAAGAAGTTCAAAATGGATCAGTCCAAGAAAGGGTTCTTGCCTGTTTTGCAAGGTGTGAGATTGAGCTCGGCTCAATGCCCGACCACGGCAGAAGATATAGAAGAGATGAGTGTCATCCCCTATGCCTCAGCCATAGGTTCTATTATGTATGCCATGCTGTGTACCAGACCTGATGTAAACCTTGCCATAAGTTTGGTAGGAAGGTACCAAAGTAATCCCGGCAAGGAACACTGGACAGCGGTCAAGAATATCCTGAAGTACCTGAAAAGGACTAAGGAAATGTTTCTCGTTTATGGAGGTGATGAAGAGCTCGTCGTAAAGGGTTACGTCGACGCTAGCTTCGACACAGATCTGGATGACTCTAAGTCACAAACCGGATATGTGTATATGTTGAATGGTGGAGCAGTGAGCTGGTGCAGCTGCAAACAGAGCGTCGTGGCGGGATCTACATGTGAAGCGGAGTACATGGCAGCCTCGGAGGCAGCACATGAAGCAATATGGGTGAAGGAGTTCATCACCGACCTAGGAGTCATACCCAATGCGTCGGGGCCAATCAAACTCTTTTGTGACAACACTGGAGCTATTGCACTTGCCAAGGAGCCCAGCTTTCACAAGAAGACAAGGCACATCAAGCGTCGCTTCAACTCCATTCGTGAAAATGTTCAAGATGGAGACATAGAGATTTGTAAAGTGCATACGGACCTGAATATAGCAGATCCGTTGACTAAACCTCTCCCTAGGGCAAAACATGATCAACACCAGAATTCCATGGGTGTTCGATTCATCACAATGTAACTAGATTATTGACTCTAGTGCAAGTGGGAGACTGTTGGAAATATGCCCTAGAGGCAATAATAAAAGTATTATTATTATATTTCTTTGATTATGATAATTGTCTTTATTCATGCTATAACTGTATTATCCGGAAATCGTAATACACGAGTGAATACATAGACCATAATATGTCCCTAGTAAGCCTCTGGTTGACTAGCTCGTTGATCAACAGATAGTCATGGTTTCCTGGCTATGGACATTGGATGTCATTGATAACGGGATCACATCATTAGGAGAATGATGTGATGGACAAGACCTAATCCTAAGCATAGCACAAGATCGTGTAGTTTGTTTGCTAGAGCTTTTCCAATGTCAAGTATCTTTTCCTTTGACCATGAGATCGTGTAACTCCCGGATACCTCAAGAGTGCTTTGGGTGTATCAAACGTCACAACGTAACTGGGTGACTATAAAGGTGCACTACAGGTATTTCCGAAAGTGTCTGTTGGGTTGACACGGATCGAGACTGGGATTTGTCACTCCATATAACGGAGAGGTATCACTGGGCCCACTCGGTAATGCATCATCATTATGAGCTCAAGGTGACCAAGTGGTTGATCACGGGATCATGCATTACGGTACGAGTAAAGTGACTTGCCGGTAACGAGACTGAACAAGGTATTGGGATACCAACGATCGAGTCTCGGGCAAGTAACATACCGATTGACAAAGGGAATTGTATACGGGGTTGATTAAATCCTCGACATCGTGGTTCATCCGATGAGATCATCGTGGAGCATGTGGGAGCCAACATGGGTATCCAGATCCCGCTGTTGGTTATTGACCGGAGAGTCGTCCCGGTCATGTCTGCATGTCTCCCGAACCCGTAGTGTCTACACACTTAAGGTTCGGTGATGCTAGGGTTATGAAGATATGTATATGCAGTAACCCGAATGTTGTTCGGAGTCCCGGATGAGATCCCGGACGTCACGAGGAGTTCCGGAATGGTCCGGAGGTAAAGAATTATATATAGGAAGTGCAGTTTCGGCCATCGGGACAAGTTTCGGGGTTATCGGTATTGTACCGGGACCACCGGAGGGGTCCCGGGGGCCCACCGGGTGGGGCCACCTGTCCCGGGGGGCCACATGGGCTGTAGGGGGTGCGCCTTGGCCTAGATGGGCCAAGGGCACCAGCCCCAAAAGCCCATGCGCCTAGGGTTCCACTTAAGGGAAGAGTCCCAATGGTGGAAGGCACCTCTAGGTGCCTTGGGGGGGAGGGAAACCTCCCCTTGGCCGCCGCACCTAGGAGATTGGATCTCCTAGGCTGGCGCAACCCCCCCCTTGGCCCTCCTATATATAGTTGAGGAGAGGGAGGACTTCATACCTCAGCCTTTGGTGCTTCCCTCTCCCCTGTTACATCTCTCCCTCGTAGTACACGGCGAAGCCCTGTTACTGTGACGCCCTGCATCCACCACCACGCCGTCGTGCTGCTGGATCTTCATCAACTTCTCCCCCCCCCTTGCTGGATCAAGAAAGGAGGAGACGTCATCCGTTCCGTACGTGTGTTGAACGCGGAGGCACCGTTCGTTCGGTGCTAGGATCTCCGGTGATTTGATTCACGTCGTGTTCGACTACATCATCCCCGTTCTTTGAATGCTTCCGCTCGCGATCTACAAAGGTATGTAGATGCATCTGATCACTCGTTGCTAGATGAACTCCTAGATGGATCTTGGTGAAACGAGTAGGAAAATTTTTGTTTTCTGCAACGTTCCCCAACACCGCCGCAGCCAACCGGCGCCCGCCGCCTGTCCGCGCCCGTGCCCACTTTGCCGCGGCCCGGGGAGCCCATCGCGGGCCCGCACGGGCCCAAGCCGCCGCCGCCGAAGCCCGGTTTCTCCGCCCCCGCTCGCCGCCCGCCGGAGCCTCGCTGGACTTCGCCGGAAAGACCCCGGCCACCACTGCCTCACCACCGGAAGCCGACCCGCGCCGCCTCCTTCACCCGACACCCCGCCGCCCGCGTCGACTCGGCCACGCCGCCGCATCGCCGCCCCGTCGTCCGCATCCGCGCGCCGCCCGAGCGTTGCCTCGCTTCCCCGCCGACGAACCTCGCCACCATCGCCAGAGCGCTCCGCCACCGCGCGCCCCGCCACTCTCCGCCGCCACTCCGGCCGCCGCACGCTGCTTCCTCCGCCGCCCGGCCCCATCGGACCCCGCCTGCCACGCCGCGCCTCGAGCTGCACCACCGTTCGCCGGAGTTCCGCGCCTCGCCGGAGAAGAAGCGGGATCAGATCCACCCATCCCTCCAATCAAACGGCCGGATCCGTCCCGCACCGCGCCGTCCCGCTCCACTCCATCCCATTGACTTCTCGGAGGGGTATATTTTCGACTAAGTCCCCAACATTTTTAGCATTTTTCATCGCATCATAACTTTGCACCCGTGGCTCCGTTTTGGGCGTGTAGCATATCAAATTGTTCGTCTCGATGTGTACTTCATTTCATTCCATTGCACCATGTTCTTTTGAGTTCATCTTGATACCCTAAATGCTTTTTCAAGAGTGCTATGTAATGTTAGTGTCTGTTTCTTAACAGATTATGGACATTTGTCATTTTTGCCATGTTTAATGTGTGCCTCCTATGACCTTGAGCTCTACACGTGTTTTGAAGTATGCCATGCCATATTTACAGGGGTGTATGCCATGTATTTTTGTGATCAATGTGGTGACTAGCATAAGCATGCAAAGTAGCTCTCGTGATGTTGCTGATTTGAGGGACTTAGAATTTCACTAAGTCCTTTTCCTGCTGTTATTTTTATGCCATGTATTCATGTTGCTACAGAGTGATCCATGCCTCTTTTGAGCATCTTTGGTAAGGATGATTTTGAGATAATGTTGTGCTCTATCCATCCATGTCTTTGTTTGCAATTATGGAGTGCCCTAGCATGACTCAATCTTGCTCTACTTTTGCTATAAAATGTTCCTGGCAGATTGTTTACATGTTAAGCAATTTTGCCGAGGTTGTTGTAGTTGATCCTTGCATGCTATGAGGTTGTTCTTGCCATGGTTAGCTCATTTATAATGTCTACTTGCTGGGTGTATGCTTAGTTTGTCATGCAATGCCTTGTGGTGAGTGCAACGAGCTTGTAAACATGCCTACGTGAATTTGTTTTGCCATGTTCCAGTTTTCTGCTAAGTCTGAATCTGTTAACGAAACTTGCTATGTTCACATGGTTGCCATTGTATTTTCTGATCCCTTTTGGCTTATGGTCATTAAGGGACTTTTGTTATATGCTTTGAGTAGCTTCATGCCATGCCTTGCTTTGCCATCATATGTTCCTGTAGCATGTTGTTATCTTGCTCTAAATATTGCTTCCTGATGTTAATTCCCTGCATGTTGTTATTTTCACTAAGTCTGTAACCTGTTATCTTTTGCACTTTTGCCATGCGTGTTTGAACCTGCTATTGAGTGAATTAGCCGTAGCTCAGTGTTCATATTTTGTCAAGCATCTTGAGTGGATCACTGCCATGTGCTTTGTTGTTATGTTAGAGTCCAGTAGCTTTGTGCCATTATTGTTTTGCTTGCCTTTTGCAAACCATGCATCTGATTCTGGTGGTCTTTATATCGATTTCGACCGAAATCAACTCACCTTTCCAGTGGCACTCTTGGTTTTCCAAGTTGAGGCCTGGTTCAATCTTTCTTTTCCGAAGCACGCATATGCATTGCATATCACATCCCGCATATCATGCCATGTTTTGCATCATGTTGCTTGCGCATTGCACCGTGGTTGATTGTGGTTCCCTTTGTTTGAGTTCTTGCTTTGGGTAGAGCCGGGAGACGAGTACGTGATCGAGGAACCCGTTGAGTACATTTTTGAGGATCAAGCTTTCGTCTTCTCGGAGAACTTTGCAGGCAAGATGACCATACCTTCGAAATCACTTCTATCTTTGCTTGCTAGTTGCTCACTCTATTGCTATGCCTATGCTGTGATACCTACCACTTGCTATATCATGCCTCCCATATTGCCATGAGCCTCTAACCTACCTTGTCCTAGCAAACCGTTGTTTGGCTATGTTACCGCTTTGATCAGCCCCTCTTATAGCGTTGTTAGTTGCAGGTGAAGATGGAGTTTGTTCCTTGTTGGAACATGGATATTTGTTGGGATATCACAATATCTCTTATTTAATTAATGCATCTTATATACTTGGTAAAGGGTGGAAGGCTCGGCCTTATGCCTGGTGTTTTGTTCCACTCTTGCCGCCCTAGTTTCCGTCATACCGGTGTTATGTTCCTTGATTTTGCGTTCCTTACACGGTTGGGTTATAATGGGAACCCCTTGACAGTTCGCCTTGAATAAAACTCCTCCAGCAAGGCCCAACCTTGGTTTTACCATTTGCACTAACAACCTATCACCTTCCCTTGGGTTCTGCAGACTCGAGGGTCATCTTTATTTTAATCCCCCCGGGCTAGTGCTTCTCTAAGTGTTGGTCCGAAACAGAGCCACTTGCGGCGCCACCTCGGGGAAACTTGAGGGCTGGTTTTAGCTGTACGTAGTGTTCATCCGGTGTTGCCCTAAGAGTGAGATATGTGCAGCTCGTATCAGGATGTCGGCGCATCAGGTGGTCTTACTGGTCTTGTTTTACCATTGTCGAAATGTCTTGTAACCGGGATTCCGAGTCTGATCGGGTCTTCCTGGGAGAAGGAATATCCTTCGTTGACCGTGAGAGCTTGTGATGGGCTAAGTTGGGACACCCCTGCAGGGATTCGAACTTTCGAAAGCCGTGCCCGCGGTTATGGGCAGATGGGAATTTGTTAATGTCCGGTTGTAGAGAACTTGACACTTAACTTAATTAAAATACATCAACCACATGTGTAGCCGTGATGGTCTCTTTCCGGCGGGGTCCGGGAAGTGAACACGGTGTTGGAGTTATGCTTGAACGTAAGTAGTTTAGGATCACTTCTTGATCACTTCTAGTTCACATTCGTGCTTTGCCTTCTCTTCTCGCTCTCATTTGCGTAAGTTTAGCCACCATATATGCTAGTGCTTGCTGCAGCTCCACTTCATACCTTATCCTACCCATAAGCTTAAATAGTCTTGATCGCGAGGGTGTGAGATTGCTGAGTCCCCGTGACTCACAGAATACTTCCAAACCCAGTTTGCAGGTGCCGCTGATACCGTGCAGGTGACGCAACCGAGCTCAAGGAGGAGCTCGATGAAGATCGTGTTCGTTATGTTGTTCCGTTTCCAGTTGATCAGTAGTGGAGCCCAGTTGGGACGATCGGGGATCTATAGCATTAGGGGTAGTCTTCTTTTATTTTGGTTCCGTAGTCGGACCTTGATTGTATCTGGATGATGTAATGCTTTATTCATGTATTGTGTGAAGTGGCGATTGTAAGCCAACTCTGTATCTCTATCTTATTCAGTACATCGGATGTGTAAAGATTACCCCTCTTGCGACATGCCTACTATGCGGTTATGCCTCTAAGTCGTGCTCCGACACGTGGGAGATATAGCCGCATCGTGGGTGTTACAAGTTGGTATCAGAGCCTTCCCCGACTTAGGAGCCCCCCTGCTTGATTGAATCGTTGGCGTTGTTGAGTCTAAAAAAATGTTTTGAGTATTTTAGGATTATATATATCAGAGAGTAGGATTCTTTTTACTCCTCAGTCCCTTCGTCGCTCTGGTGAGGCATCCTGACGTAGAGTTTTGACTCTTCTCTCCTCAAATTTCACTCTTTTTTTAGGATCACGCGGGTATCTTGGAATCGTTCCGATGGATTTGTGACGAGAACATTGTTCATGGTGCCTCCTGACATTTAGGGGTTGTGGCAGTGTCCCGGGGAGTTGAGCTCCGAGGTGTTGTCGTCACAAATTTATCATTGCAATTCTGGAATACCTGAGTTTCGCCGACATCGAAAATCTCTTTTATGCAGTTGTTGGTGAGATAACCTTGACGCCACCCAGTACTGGGGCGGGAGTTCAGGAGTATTGCCATAACTCGTATAATGGATGCTTTTCGAAGGTTGAGGTAAACGATTTCCGAAGGTTTCTTGGTTATGTGTTGAAGGATGGATACAGCTGGATGTAGGATTTGTTAGTTTTGGGTGAGATATTATGCTTCCCCTGTATCCCCAACACCTGATTGCATAACCAGAAAGTTTCGGGAGTTTATAAGTGGGAATTCAAGTAGCTCCTAGGATATCTTTCCGACAGATATATGATATGAAATTGGGGTTCGACGTCTAGTGGTCCGCCCATCCACGGTTGGTTTTATAGTGGTCTCGTTGTGTCTTAAAGAGTCCTTGGCTATGCTGACTCGGGGACGCTTCGTATGTCATGTGCACTGCCTTGTACATGATGGTGCTATACGATCGAGCCCGTGTGGGCCCCACCACGAAAACTTCGGACGAAATCTCTATCATATGTTTGTTCCGGCTTATTTTGCAAGCCAATCCTTTGTTTTTGTTTTGATTGTGGTATTCGAGTTGCTTCAATGTCAAGTGTTGATTCCATACTTTTTGTAAGCGGTGTTCTCATATATCTATGTGGATGCTAATCCTTCTGGATCATCGAGATTGTCATGTTATTTCTTTTTCAACCGGTGTGCTTCTCTTCAAGTGGATCCAATCTTTGTCAACATTTGCAAGATCAACTCAAGTCCTCTCAACGTTGTTTGTTTCATCCGTCCCTAGTTGCCTTTGTTTTTCCCGCCCACCCACCCTTGTTCTTCAAGGATTCAGATTTCTTAATCACTATCCATTTTATTGATGGAAGTCTCTCCATTCTTTTTCCTTCATGTTCTTACCCGGTGTTTCTCATGAAGTTGCTCTACTCGTTCATCATTCTCCATTCTTTTCTTCTCCGGTGGATCCAATTCAAGCTTTTGGTGTTGAACATTCCTTTCCTTGTTTCAAATGCCTTCTCATACCGGTGCACCTCTTAATCATCCACTTCTCACTATTTAATTGTTCTGGAGTGTTCAAGATATCTCGAAGATTCGTGTTTCCACTCTGCTTTCGTTCAAGCTCTTTCGAGAGTGGTATCTCATTCAAGCCATTTAATTCAACCGGTGCAATCTTTCTTTTAAATCATTTCAACGGTGTATCTTTCAGTGGTCCCTAACCCACAAGTCTTTCCCCAGGATCTTACCTGACTCTTCCATTTTCTCGGAGCTATTCTCAAATCTTCTAAAGTTTGACGTAAGAATGAATTTTCATCAGTCAATTGCCTTTTCCAATATCGTTTTCAAATTCTTTTCATCGCCGGTTCAACCTTTCTAATATTCATTCTCCCGGTATATCTCAATAATTCATGGTGGTGTTTCTCGTCGTTATTCTCAGAACTGAAGACAGAAGAAGAGTTTCTCTTCAATCTTGTCCATTCTCTCGAAGATTCATGATGCTAGCTTACTGCCATCCTCTCATAATTGTTTTGATTGTGAGTATTCTTTTCACCTATCCGGAGCATTTCATGAGTTGTTTCCATTTCTTTACTCTGAAGGCCATCTTTTCAAATATTATTCATTCCAGCTTTCAGCTATTGTTCTTCAAATTCTTACCGGTGATTCATTCCTTTACTTCGTTCGTTTTTCAATTCTTATGGTGGTTCTTCCAAGATTTTTCTTCCTTCGTTTATCATATCAATTTATTCGTTGTTTCAACCTGACCGGTGATTCGTTGAAGACGTTCTCAAGTTTGCGCTATATCTCTCTTTATCCTTTCTACGAGAATAAGTAGTATGCCAAATCCATTGTGTGCCATCAATTTAAATTGTTGAGGGATAAGCATAATGTAATTCTTATTCTTGTTTTCATCGAGCAAATTCAATTCCTTAATCCGGAGGTTCATCAAATTCTCAGTTTCTATTGTTTCATCTTCCCTTTTCCCGGAGTTCCAAGTTTTCTCGGTTATATCATCGTGAAAATCCATCTAAATCATTGCAAGGTTCCACCTTGTGTTTTCAATTTCTCTTTCTTTTCGTTATCCTTTTGTTTACCGGAGTTCTTCATGGAGGCTCTACAAGATGGTTCATCAAGGATTTAATTCCTTGTCAAAGTGTTCATTGAGATTCTTTTCAGAGGAGCTCAAGCATTCTTCATCGTGCAATCCGGAGTGCAATTCCTTCTACCTTACCTTTTCATGTGGTGTTATGTCATTTTGAAAATTTCTTTCGTGTTTCATAATTCGCAAGTTGTCAGGAATGAGATAGTTAAACCCATCAATTTCTTTGAGCATGAGCTCTTCTCAGTCCATCAATCTCTTTGTCGGAGTATCTTGGTTTAGATTTCACCGAAAGCCTTCCATTGGGAATGTTGCTAATTATGGTGCTTATAAATGACCCAAGTTCTTCATTTGTCCTCCCGGTGAAATAGTTTCTCGTCTCCTTGTTCATATCAATCCAAATCCATTGTTTTCCGTCAGTGGCAGAATTTCACCTCAGTTTTGAGATGTTTTCCATAAGCCCACAACAAGATTACTCTTTTCGTTGCTGGTTTTTCCAACAAATCCGTTCGAGAATATGTTGTAAGCGTGCTCTCCCAAGATCTTGTTTCCTCATTCATTCCATTCCATTCTTTCTTTAATCCCGGAGGCATTGTGATGTTGCTCTCTTCAACCCATATTCTTGTTTTATCAACATCTTTTTCTTTCTTCGCATATCCGTTTAACCGGAGTGTTGTGTCCTCTGCACAAGTTCTTTCCGTCTTATCAAGTATTGCATCTCTTATCAGTCGGAGTGCTGCCCAAATTATATCATTCTTATTCCTTCTCTATCTTGTTTTAACCAGAGTGTTGTGGCTATCATTCCTTTTCTAACCGGAGTCTCATCCAAGGGCTTTCATTTTGCCAAGTTCATATTCTATTCCACCCATTTCCAACCGGAGAATTGTCGTAGTTGTTCTTATCGTTCCTTGTACATCTCGTTTCATCCGGAGTGCTTGCATGTACTTCTTGTACATTGTAACACTTTTTCTTGTGTCTTTCAACCTACAAGGTTCTACTAATGTTTCTTCTTCCTCTTGTCTAACGAGTGTTTTCAACTTCGTTCATCTTCGTTGTATTCTTTTCTCGAATTTGTTTCAACCTCTCAAGGTTCATGGTTTCACTCGTTTGTCAAAGAAGCAACTTAGTTTTACCTTTTCTCTTCCTTTTCCATTTTTTCCCTCCGGTGCCATTCTAGATCTCAGGACGAGATCCTCTCGTAGTGGTGGAGTGTTGTAACGCCCCAAGACCGTTGTGCCAGGTGTCTTCCAGTTATTCGCTGTTGTTGCCTCATCATTCGTTTGTGTGTCATGCATTTCATATCATGTCATCATGTGCATCGCATTTGCATACGTGTTCATCTCATGCATCCGAGCATTTCCCCGTTGTCCATTTTGCAATCCGGCGCTCCTATGTCCTCCGGCGCCCTCTTTTGCCTCTTTTCGTGTGCGGGTGTTAAACGTTCTCGGATTGGACCGAGACTTGCCAGGCGGCCTTGGTTTACTACCGGTAGACCGCCTGTCAAGTTGCGTGCCATTTGGACTTCGTTTGATACTCCAACGGTTAACCGAGGTACCGTAAAGGCCTTGTGTGTGTTTCAGCCCAACACCTCTTCAAAGTGGCCCAAAACCCACCAAAACCCCCTCCATCATCTTGGTCGTTCGATCACGATTGCGTGGCCGAAAACCATGCTCAATTTGGAGTCTCCTAGCTCCATCTACCTATATATTTGTGCTCTCCTCCGAAACTTCCGCACTGATCAAACCCTAGCCCCGCTCCTCGCGCCGCCGGACAAAACTTCCCACCGCCCGGACATGTCCGCGCCGCCGGCCACCTCACCTCCACCAATCAGGAGACGCCACGTCACCCTCCCCCGCCGCCGCAGCCAACCGGCGCCCGCCACCTGTCCGCGCCCGTGCCCACTTCGCCGCGGCCCGCGGAGCCCATTGCGGGCCTGCACGGGCCCAAGCCGCCGCTGCCGAAGCCCGGTTTCTCCGCCCCCGCTCGCCGGAGCCTCGCCGGACTTCACCAGAAAGACGCCGGCCACCGCCGCCTCACCACCGAAAGCTGACCCGCACCGCCTCCTTCACCCGGCACCCCGCCGTCCGCGTCGGCTCGGCCCCGCCGCCGCATCGCCGCCCCGTCGTCCGCATCCACGCGCCGCCCGAGCGTCGCCTCGCTTCCCTGCCGATGAACCTCGCCACCATCGCCGGAGCGCTCCGCCACCGCGCGCCCCGTCGCTCTCCGCCGCTCCCCACCGCCACTCCGGCCGCCGCACGCTGCTTCCTCCGCCGCCCGGCCCCATCGGACCCCGCCTCCCACGCCGCGCCTCGAGCCGCGCCACCATTCGCCGGAGTTCCCGCGTCTCCGGAGTTCCGCGCCTCGCAGGAGAAGAAGCGGGATCAGATCCACCCATCCCTCCAACCAAACGGCCGGATCCGTCCCGCACCGCGACGTCCCGCTCCGCTCCATCCCGTTGACTTCTCGGAGGGGTATATTTTCGACTAAGTCCCCAACATTTTTAGCATTTTTCCTCGCATCATAACTTTGCACCCGTGGCTCCGTTTTGGGCGTGTAGCATATCAAATTGTTCGTCTCGATGTGTACTTCATTTCATTCCATTGCACCATGTTCTTTTGAGTTCATCTTGATGCCCTAAATGCTGTTGCAAGAGTGCTATGTAATGTTAGTGTCTGTTTCTTAACAGATTATGGACATTTGTCATTTTTGCCATGTTTAATGTGTGCCTCCTATGACCTTGAGCTCTACATATGTTTTGAAGTATGACATGCCATCTTTACAGGGGTGTATGGCATGTATTTTTGTCATCAATGTGGTGACTAGCACAAGCATGCAAAGTAGCTCTCGTGATGTTGCTGATTTCAGGGACTTAGAATTTCACTAAGTCCTTTTCCTGCTGTTATTTTTATGCCATGTATTCATGTTGCTACAGAGTGATCCATGCCTCTTTTGAGCATCTTTGGTAAGGATGATTTTGAGATAATGTTGTGCTCTATCCATCCATGTCTTTGTTTGCAATTATGGAGTGCCCTAGCATGACTCAATCTTGCTCTACTTTTGCTATAAAATGTTCCTGGCAGATTGTTTACATGTTAAGCAATTTTGCCGAGGTTGTTGTAGTTGATCCTTGCATGCTATGAGGTTGTTCTTGCCATGGTTAGCTCATTTATAATGTCTACTTGCTGGGTGTATGCTTAGTTTGTCATGCAATGCCTTGTGGTGAGTGCAACGAGCTCGTAAACATGCCTACGTGAATCTGTTTTGCCATGTTCCAGTTTTCTGCTAAGTCTGAATCTGTTAACGAAACTTGCTATGTTCACATGGTTGCCATTGTATTTTCTGATCCCTTTTGGCTTATGGTTAGTAAGGGACTTTTGTTATATGCTTTGAGTAGCTTCATTCCATGCCTTGCTTTGCCATGATATGTTCCTGCAGCATGTTGTTATCTTGCTCTAAACATTGCTTCCTAATGTTAATTTCGGGCATATTGTTATTTTCACTAAGTCTGTAACTTGTTATCTTTTGCACTTTTGCCATGTGTGTTTGAACCTGCTATTGAGTGAATTAGCCATAGCTCAGTGTTCATCTTTTGTCAAGAATCTTGAGTGGATCACTGCCATGTGCTTTGTTGTTATGTTAGAGTGCATTAGCTTGTTGTTCTTGATGCATTTAGATGGCCTCGTGCTGTTAATCGCAGCTTCGTGCCATTATTGTTTTGCTTGCCTTTTGCAAACCGTGCATCCGATTCCGGTGATCTTTATATCGATTTCGACCGAAATCAACTCACCTTTCCAGAGGCACTCTTGGTTTTCCAAGTTGAGGCCTGGTTCAATCTTTCTTCTCCGAAGCATGCATATGCATTGCATATCACATCCCGCATATCATGCCATGTTTTGCATCATGTTGCTTGCGCATTGCACCATGGTTGATTGTGGTTCCCTTTGTTTGAGTTCTTGCTTTGGGTAGAGCCGGGAGACGAGTACGTGATCGAGGAACCCGTTGAGTACGTCTTCGAGGACCAAGCTTTCGTCTTCTCGGAGAACTTTGCACGCAAGATGACCATACCCTCGAAAACACTTCTATCTTTGCTTGCTAGTTGCTCGCTCTATTGCTATGCTTATGCTGCGATACCTACCACTTGCTATATCATGCCTCCCATATTGCCATGAGCCTCTAACCCACCTTGTCCTAGCAAACCGTTGTTTGGCTATGTTACCGCTTTGATCAGCCCCTCTTATAGCGTTGTTAGTTGCAGGTGAAGATGGAGTTTGTTCCTTGTTGGAACATGGATATTTGTTGGGATATCACAATATCTCTTATTTAATTAATGCATCTTATATACTTGGTAAAGGGTGGAAGGCTCGGCCTTATGCCTGGTGTTTTGTTCCACTCTTGCCGCCCTAGTTTCCGTCATACCGGTGTTATGTTCCTTGATTTTGCGTTCCTTACACGGTTGGGTTATAATGGGAACCCCTTGACAGTTCGCCTTGAATAAAACTCCTCCAGCAAGGCCCAACCTTGGTTTTACCATTTGCACTAACAACCTATCACCTTCCCTTGGGTTCTGCAGACTCGAGGGTCATCTTTATTTTAACCCCCCCCCCCCCCGGGCCAGTGCTTCTCTAAGTGTTGGTCCGAAACAGAGCCACTTGCGGCGCCACCTTGGGGAAACTTGAGGGCTGGTTTTAGCTGTATGTAGTGTTCATCCGGTGTTGCCCTGAGAACGAGATATGTGCAGCTCCTATCTGGATGTCGGCGCATCGGGCGGTCTTGCTGGTCTTGTTTTACCATTGTCGAAATGTCTTGTAACCGGGATTCCGAGTCTGATCGGGTCTTCTTGGGAGAAGGAATATCCTTCGTTGACCGTGAGAGATTGTGATGGGCTAAGTTGGGACGCCCCTGCAGGGATTTGAACTTTCGAAAGTCGTGCCCGCGGTTATGGGCAGATGGGAATTTGTTAATGTCTGGTTGTAGAGAACTTGACACTTAACTTAATTAAAATACATCAACCGCGTGTGTAGCCGTGATGGTCTCTTCCCGGCGGGGTCCGGGAAGTGAACACGGTGTTGGAGTTATGCTTGAACGTAAGTAGTTCAGGATCACTTCTTGATCACTTCTAGTTCACGATCGTGCTTTGCCTTCTCTTCTCGCTCTCATTTGTGTAAGTTTAGCCACCATATATGCTAGTGCTTGCTGCAGCTCCACTTCATACCTTATCCTACCCATAAGCTCAAATAGTCTTGATCGCGAGGGTGTGAGATTGCTGAGTCCCCGTGACTAACAGATTACTTCCAAACCCAGTTTGCAGGTGCCGCCGATACCGTGCAGGTGACGCAACCGAGCTCAAGGAGGAGCTCGATGAAGATCGTGTTCGTTATGTTGTTCCGTTTCCAGTTGATCAGTAGTGGAGCCCAGTTGGGACGATCGGGGATCTGTAGCATTAGGGTAGTATTCTTTTATTTTGGTTCCGTAGTCGGACTTTGATTGTATCTGGATGATGTAGTGCTTTATTCATGTATTGTGTGAAGTGGCGATTATAAGCCAACTCTGTATCTCTATCTTATTCAGTACATGGGATGTGTAAAGATTACCCCTCTTGCGACATGCCTACTATGCGGTTATGCCTCTAAGTCGTGCTCCAACACGTGGGAGATATAGCCGCATCGTGGGTGTTACATGTCGGGGCACGACTTAGAGGCATAGCCACATGGTAGGTTTGTCACAAGAGGGGTAATCTTCACACAATCCCATGCACTGAATAAGAAAGGGATAAAGAGTTGGCTTACAATCGCCATTTCACACAAATACAAGTTAAACATACATCATCCAGAATGCAATCAAGGTCCGAGTACAGAACCAAAATATAAGAAGACAACCCCAAATGCTAGATCGCCGATCGTCCCAACTGGGCTCCACTACTGATCAACATGAAACGAAACAAAACAACGATCACGATCTTCATCGATCTCCCACTTGAGCTCGGTTGCGTCATCTGCACTGGTATCATTGGCACCTGCAACTATTTAGAAGTATCTGTGAGTCATGAGGACTCAGCAATCTCACACCCGCGAGATCAAGAGTATTTAAGCTTAAGGGTAGGAAAGGGTAGTGAGGTGGAGCTGCAACAAGCACTAGCATATATGGTGGCTAACATACGCAAAATAGAGCGAGAAGAGAAGCAACGCACGGTCCTGAAGCTAGAAATGATCAAGAAGTGATCCTGAAACTACTTACGCTCAAGCATAACACAAGAACCATGTTCACTTCCCAGACTCCGCCGAGAAGAGACCATCACGGCTACACACGCGGTTGATGCATTTTAATTAAGTTAAGTTTCAAGTTCTCTACAACCGGACATTAACAAATTCCCATCCGCTACATAACCGCGGACATGGCTTTCGAAAGTTCAAACCCTGCAGGGGTGTCCCAACTTAGACCATCACAAGCTCTCACGGTCAACGAAGGATATTCCTTCTCCCGGGAAGACCCGATCAGTCTCGGAATCCCGGTTACAAGACATTTCGAAAATGGTAAAACAAGACCAGCAAGACCGCCCGATGCGCCGACATCCCGATAGGAGCTACACAAATCTCGTTCTCAGGGCAACACCGGATGAGCACTCCGTACAACTAAAACCAACCCTCAAGTTTCCCTGACGTGGCGTTGCAAAGGACTCTAGTTCAGACCAACAATTAGAGAAGCACTGGCCCGAGGGGGTTAAAATAAAGATGACCCTCGGGTTGGCCGACCCGAGGGAAGGGTAGGTGGTGGTGAGGCAAATGGTAAAACCAAGGTTGGGCCTTGCTGGAGGAGTTTTATTCAAAGCAAACTGTCAAGGGGTCCCTATAACACCCACCCGTGTAAGGAACACAAAAATCAAGGAACATAACACCGATATGACGGAAACTAGGGCGGCAAGAGTGGAACAAAACGCCAGGCATAAGGCCGAGCCTTCCACCCTTTACCAAGTATATAGATGCATTAATTAAATAAGAGATATTGTGATATCCCAACATATACATGTTCCAACATGGAACAAACTTCAGCTTCACATACAACTAGCAATGCTATAAGAGGGGCCGAGCAAAAGCGGTAACATAGCCAAACAACGGTTTGCTAGGAAAGGAGGGTTAGAGGCTTGACATGGCAATATGGGAGGCATGATATAGCAAGTGGTAGGTAGCGCGACATAGTAATAGAGCGAGCAACTAGCAAGCAAAGATAGAAGCGATTTCGAGGGTATGGTCATCTTGCCTGAGATCCCACAAGGAAGAAGAACGAGTCCATGAAGAAGACAAACGGACGTAGTCGAACGAATCCTCACAACTCCGGAACGAAACCGAAGCTAACACGAGAAGCAACCCAGAAAGAAGCAAACAACATAGTAAACAACCATCACATAAGCATGGCAGGATGCGCAAATAAGTATGATGCATGCCCGGTTTAAAGAGGCATGGCATGGCAAGGTGCACAAGCAAAACTACAAGTTAAGTGGAGCTTAATATGCAACGAGTTGCATATTGACGAAACACCACACAACGTATTTAGTTCTCTCTTGTTTAGGTACCCAACAATATTAAATGTTGTTAAACATGGAAAGAGGTGAAGCATATGAAAACTACCTATCTAGGAAAGTTTAAATGAGGCCGGAACAACAAGCAACAAGTCTGGAAAAATCCTCATGTGCATATTTATGGATTTGGTACTGTTCTGCCCTAAACCATATTTTAGAGTTGTTAAACATGCAAAGTAAAGTCACCATGTTAAACTATGCATTTTTCTACCCCATTTACATATAAAGTTTGTTAGGTTTGGAGCTACGGTTATTTAGTTATGAATTAAATCATTTTAACATGGCATAGGGGCAGATTTAAACAAACAACATTTTAAACATTTTTAACATGCATGAAAGTTGGATATTATGAAACTAGATGAAATTATAGTCAAGTTACATATATAATTTATTTAGATCCGATGCACGGTTGGTGAGTTATGATATGCATGATTTAGGGGGACTTTGCTGTAAAACTGCCAAACCCCTGGATAATTACTAAATTCATCCAGAGGAGAAAAAAACAAGTCAGGCCGAATCTGAAATAGGGCAGGCGCTGGGAGCAGCTCACCCATGGGCTTCGCCCCGGTCGGTGAAGCTGGGTAGGCCGGTGCAAGAGTGTTGGGCCGGCTTGAGGCAGCGCACTGGCCCAGGCGAGAGGAGGCATGGCACGGTCAACGGCACGGGCGAGCGGGAAGCAGAGGAGGGCCAACGCGGCGGCGACCGGCGAACTTCGACGAGGGGACGACGGCAGGTGGCGGGCATGGTCCGGCTGACGACGGGAATGGGCAGATCCGGCCCCTAGGCACTGGATCTGGCCGGATATGGGCAAGGACAGCGAGCTCCGGCATGGATCCGAGTGAAAGAACGGCGGGGACACGAGCTCCGGCGAAGTCCAGCGGTGGGTTCCTGAGAGGAAGGTCCTGCGACCTGGGCGTCGAGGTGGCCGGCGGCCTTGGTCGCCGGTGGGCGGCGCTTGACGACGGGGTTGGGGAAGCGGGAGGTTGGTGGATCAGGAGGCACAGCGGGGAGTGGGTGGCGCTCGGGCCCTGGATGGGCTCGGGCGGGCCTCAGATGGGCTCTGAGGGCCGCAGTGAAGTGGGGCGCGAGGAAGACAAGTGGTGGGGTGTGGTTGGCTGCGCGCGGCGATGCTGCTGATGTGGCGGCGGCGCTGGGTGGTGCTGGCGGCGACAAGTGGCGGCGGGGGAGCGTGCCGGTGCTGAAAACAAGGAAGGCGACGGCGGCTGATGATTGGGGTGGCGCGGAAATTGAGGAGGGGTAGGTAGGAGGCCAAAAATGGCAGGGAGGCGTCTATATATAGAAAGGGGGCTAGGGTTAGGGGTTTGAGACCGTTTCGGAGCCGTACGATCACCATCGGATGGTCCGGAGTGGAGGGGAAGTGTAGGAGGGCTAGATGGGCTGTGTAGACATGTTGGGCTGAGAAGAGAGGGAAGCAGAGCAGCCCGGCGACAGTTTCCGGAGACCGAAAACATCCGACGATAGACCGGCTATACTGCCGCTATAGTTATCCGTTGGGGCACCAAACGAACTCTGAATGCGATGAAACTTGGCAGGCGACCTACCTACAACATAAAAACACCGCATGCCAACTTTCAACCCATTCCGAGAACATTTTCCGACCACTTATAAAATAATATTTCAGACGTGCCGCGGGCGCGTGCAAGTGTGTCTGGGCTCAGAACGGACAACGGGGAGAACTGGGAGAATCCGGACAGATGCAAGTTTAGAAAACATGCAGATGCAATGCGGATGATGACATGGCAAGATGCAACACACAAGTGAATGACAAGGCAACGATGGCGCATAACTGGAAGACACCTGGCGCATCGGTCTCGGGGCGTTACATCGTGCGAGCTAGGATAAGATTTCCAGCCAGAGTCCCTGCGGAGTGGAGTTCACCGCCGTCGTCGTTGTTCCACTGCTAGAGTTATTCTGCTGCATCATGTTGTTCCGCTGCTTGCATAGGGCAACCGTGGCAGGCGTAGTGTCGCCGCGCCAATGTAATCCCCTTGTATCATTATAGCCTGTAATAAAGAGCTGATTTGTTCTATGCTAAGCAGTGCCGTATTCCAGAAGACTTCTCCTCGATCTCTGGGATGGAATATGGGGCATTCCGGTTTCTCTGAGCCTGGGTGCCACAGGCTTGGTATCAGAGCAGGTCTAGCTGTAGGACGCCCTAGTCAGTGTGAGCGGTAGAAACCGGTAGAGATCGGTAGTTTAAAATCCGGCTTGTTTATTGCATTTGGTTGCTACATTTGCTTGTTGCATAGCATGCATATAGCCTTAGTATTTGTTGCTAATGGTTTATCTGGTGAGTGTAGCTGGCATCGGTTCGGATCCACTACAGCTCAGCCATTGCATTTCTCCAGTTTACTTTTCTTGCTTGTTCTTCGGTGTTTGGTGACATTTCTGTCCCAGCAAAGTGATGCTAAGTGATCCCGACACTATTTGCAGAAATGGTGCTCAGGTATCGCGCCGATGTCCTCCTTTCAGCCCCGCCTATCGTTTTGGTGATGGACATGCTTCTATCCCGAATCACTCTTCATTTTGTCATGTTGGCGACCCTTAATGGTCTTAGTTATCAAGAAAGGGCAATGCTAGTAGCCTCAGTTTTTCCCTGCTATCCTATTTCTTGGACGAGTACATATTTTTTTCCGTCTAGTTGATAATAATCTGGTTGCGACCTTCGTGTCCCACTACATGATTACCGAGTACGTCCTCGCCTTTGAGCTAGTCCGGGTTGCTACCTGGCTGAGCTAGCACTTGGTGTAGTGCTGTTTACACCAATTCTTCCACACATTTATTCGTCCTCATGCACCTCGTCACAGCATGCTAGATCATAGAACCGGAGATCCCACGAGATTTGTGTGCTTAAGTAGGCATGCATATTGTGTGACTAGCAGTAATATGTGGCTTTGTTTGAGTGTGTAGTGATTGATTGTTATGTGCTTTTCTTTAGTTGAATTTTCTTTTGCTTCTTGTTGGGACCCGATGTTACATTATTTTTCCCCTATAAAGAGTTGCTCATCGACCGACACCGGACCCGAAGAATCAGCAAGGAGTTCAAATATTTGGAAACTCAGCTAAACAGAATGGAATTCTCAGCTGACTGCAGTGAAATGGGAATATCTGATTTTGAGGCTGATAATCAATTTTGCATTAGTATGCACTCCTCACAACAATACTCAAGTCTACATCAGTACAAAATCCACACAGCAGTAATGATCAAGTCAGCAGCAAGGCAAGTCAGGTACAAGATCAACGGTATATTTCCAGTCAAAAGGTAAGGATCATATACAAAATTTTGGCTCAACAATGCATGATGCTTGAAATATGTTATCATCCGAAATAAAGTCAGAATGTGATATGCTCAAGGCAGACAGTCAAACAAATTTTCTCATGCAAACAATCAGCCACAGAATATTATGGGCATCTGTGTAGATTTCAGTCTGCATATTAGTATGAATGGGGTGTAAGAAACTCAATCTTCTTCCACACGTTATTGGAAGAAATTTATGATGCAAGGCTCCTCAAATTTTCCTCAACATGATATGTGAACAATTTCTGGTCCAAGATACCCGATCTTTCTCAGCAAGATACCTCGATAAAAGCTTCTGGCGGACGAAAATGATTTTTTTCTCAACAAGCAAACCCGAGGAGAAGCTTCTCAAGTATGGAACTCAGGCTTCCCCAACACAATAATCAGACCAAGCTTCGTGTGTAAGCCATAGAGCTTTCTTCTGCACGATACCCAGACAAAAGATTTGAGCAGAAGTTAACAAGTCTTCCTCAGCAAGCTACTCGGATGGCTTCTCTCGTAAGCCATTCAGTCTGCGTGAGTATCATACTAATACACCATCCTCAGAGGTTATACGCTAAGTTGCCAATGTATGGCAGTGCCGCTCAAGAACCAGACTCGCAACATTTTGTCGGAAGCACAAACCCGTCAGGGCATGTGTCTTCTTCAGAAATCAAGTGTTTGGTGGCATACAATTCTTATATATGGTGAGCATGTATCTCTAGTCCTATTAGTCACTCATACGAGATTGCGGCAAGGATCCAATAGATATACCTAAGGAAAGTGAGGATCCCACAACCTCACGAGTCAGGCAAAGGAAAATAAGCAGAGATACATCCCATGAATTATAAGAATTGACAAGATGTGGGGATGACATCACCGAATCAACAGTCTTGAAAAAGGTCATCAAGGTGATTATTCCCGCAACTGTTAAGGAGATGTCCTAAAACCTTATCACCTTCTTGTATGATTGGCCTCAACAACGAGTTCTGTACCGCTACAAGCCCTGATTATATGTCATATATGTGCGGACCCAGGTCAGAAAACAGGCACAAGGGAATAATGTCAAAAATATTGCACTAATCACGTCCCTGATCATACGAAGAATCAAGGACAGGTGTGGCCAAGGTATTCCAGTAAGGTATCCTCACAAATAAAATCATGACCGTTAAAGGGTGAGACTGACAACCAAGGTATGATTATTTTTGCACGACCATCAGGGTCCGGATACCCCAAATCAGTTGGAGGCCGTAATTCCATATGGATCCACAAAGGCATACCCTTAGCGGCTTACTTTGTTTTACAAGGATTTCATATCCCGCTCACCTGCTTGGAATGGTTAGTGTGGAAAATCCAAATGGGCATACCGACAAAATGATAAATTCAAATGCCGAACAATCATCTCAGACCCGGTATACTCACCGAGGAATCAAATAGACGGTCGGTCTGTCAGGAAACGCATTTGTCCGTCAGCCCCCACTACAAGAAATATGTCAACTTGTGGCCCTCGCTATTGGCCGCTGAAAGGTCATAGTTTTTCATTTGCGCCCTTTTTATGACCAAAAACAGAAGGTCAAAAGCTGGCGGTCGTAAACTGAAATTAGTGATCTCTGTGAGAAGGTCGTAGACGTTTACGACCAAAACAGAAGGTCGTTGAACCCATGACCTTTTTTTTGGTCACTGGCTGTCTGCCCAGGCCACGTCGGATCCGACGTGTCAATTTGACGTGGCAAAATTGCGACCAATTGAAAAGGTCGTTACTTAGAATCAGCCCGGTCCATTTCGATGCTTTAGATGGGCCGAGCCCATTAATTCAGCCTTTTTAATATATATTTTTTCTGTAAATTTTCGCTAGCTACATGGGCCTAGTGCAATAATTCAGCCTTTTTAGTTTTGGGGATTCATGCATTTTTTGGCCCTCGGCCTTTTTGCAGTCCATTTCTTTTATTTTTGAAATTGTTCGATGCTAGTTGGGATGTCACCTTTTTTGGCCCAATTATTTGCTCAATTTGGACCAAGCAGACTTTAGCCCAATCACACACATACATCCAACATTATTTCATTCAAATTAGGAAAACTCCAGGTCAAATTCAAGTCAACCATCATATCACATCACATAACACATCTCCCAGGTTTACATAACACAAAAAATCATCTCAGGAATACATTTCCTTACACAGGAATATAGCAGGAATGAAGGGAATATACAATAAGAAAATGACGAAACTTCTGCTACTATCATAACAGTACAATGTACTTTTGTTTTGACGGAACAATACAATGGATTTCATTGCTCTCTCTAATGAGACATGCTCCAGCTGCCACAATTTGCCATCTACAATGAGAGGTATATAACAATGGACTTCATGAACATTAGAGGAGCAAACACTCAATCAACACCAAGGGCTTGATAAAGCCTCGAAAATACAGAAAGTAAATTAGGACCAGACTTTACAATTACAGCACCATAGGACAAATCCATCAATCCAGGAGGCAAAATATGAGTGAATCCAAAGAGGCAGAAAGGAATACCTATTTTGATCCAGAGGGGCTCGTGAGCATGGCCATCTTCCGTAACAGGTTGGCCCTAATGCACCCTGGATCAGACGCGCTGGGAGCTTGTAGCTTGTCCTAAGTATCAGGAAAAATCAAAGCCATAGTTTAGACTTGGTGATAATGAACAGACATTGTAAATCAATAGCATATTAAGCACCACTTTTCTCGGATGCAAGAAGAAGAGGAGCAAAACGACACAAAGAGGTGGGACATTTGTCGTACATCTAGATGATGTTCGTAGCAATGAAGATACATGCGGACAGGCAAGCATGTGTGCGTGCTTCACCGGTGCATGCATCACTGTAGTAGCCAAGCAAGTAGAGTAGGCGCTGCCTCCGCCCAGGCGTGCTCTGCTGCCGCCCACACGCAGGGGCTCCTCCTGGCCCGCGCTCAGGCCATTCCAAGCCCAGGCTGTTCCACGCCTGCCCAGGTGCTACCGCCGCTGCCACAGGAGCTGCTGCCGCTGGTACATGTACTGCTTTTACTGAAATTGAACATTGAAATTTACTCAATCAGGAAATTAAACACTGGAGTACAATCATTGAACAGCGAAATTGAACACTGGAGTACAATCATCGAACAGCGAAATTTACTCCAACAGTACTGAAATTTAACTGAAACTGAATAGCGGTACAGCAGGATCTTGACAGCGGTACAACAGTGAAATTGAACAGCTCAACATCAGGACAGCAGTACACAAAACATAACCATGTATCCAGGATAAGCAAATCTTGACAGCAAACAACGACAACTTCAACTCAATAACTTGGTGAGCATGGAGTAATATAAAAAATATGGCATCATAATAATTTCAGTTGTAGATGTCCCAAATCAAGCAAGTAATAAGCCAATAACAAAAAGGAAGCATCCACAATTTACAACACTAACCCGATAAAATGAATTCCTACTTCTAGTTTAGTTCAAAAAAGAAAAAGAACAACAGACACCAGTTTGTATAATCTGAAATTGAACACTAAAATTTAAGAATGAAAAGATGATTGAACACTGAAAGAGGTTAGCAAGTTGCTTGTTGGTTTCATCACAAGTACCATCAATATTTTTAAACCTAAGCAAGTAATTTTTAAACCTATGCAAGTACCAGGAGTATTTCACTCCTTTCCAATGAAAGTACTCAAAATTTGTTTGAGTAGCAAATCTAGGAGTACTGGAGAACTCCAAGTTAAATATACTGAAAGCAACCACCAAAATCTCTCAATACCAGTCACAACAAGTAATCAGAATACAGCAGCAACAATTGCAATACCCCGATAGCATTGCAGGATAGAAAGCACATAATACTGGTAGAACATATTAAGTAGAGATTCTACATGTCAGCTATTGGCATATTAAGTAGAGATTCCACATGTCAGCTACGGAGTACATCACAAGTACACAGAATACAGCAGCAACAATTGGCATGTTGGCACATAATACATGTCAACTATTGGCATATTAAGTAGAGATTCTACATGTCAGCTACGTCACAAGTACACAGAATTTAGCAATAGATTAAGAGCATGTTGTTCGGCATCACACAGATAGTAGAACAATGGTACAGGCAGCTATTGGCATAAAGTAGAGATTCTACATGAATAAATCACATAAGTAACTAGAACAGAGAAAGAAAATGTAGAAGTGGAAGCGAGGTATGAATGGTGTCCTGAGTAACTGCTGCATCGGCCGTAACAGAGGCCGAGGAATTCGCTGTGATGGGTTGCAGCATCTGTCCCGATGCAGTCTCAGCCACAGGCTCCTCCTCACACCTAAAGTGAAACACGCGGGTTGGTCAGCAGAACTACAGCAGCTTAGCTTTTGGAGATGACGAATAACTCAAATTACCCTTGATATCTGTTTTAAAAAAATAACCTTCTAGTATGTCCATGTTAATAGATAAAATTAACCTTTTCCCTGTTACTTTCTATGAAAAAGGTAAGAGACCACAATTCTACATGCAGCTTCTGTAGACATAAATCCAAGAGAAATACCTCTCTGTATGAGAATCACCACAAATATGGACAGAACAATTCGGTATCGCCTAGGAATTCAAAATGCATGAGCTGATGCTATTGTATGATACAAGTATATACTCCCATAAAAGAAGTGTTGTTTAAGTACACTCTCTTCTCTTTATTCTATCTATTAAATATATACTCCCATAATAGATAAAAGAAGTATATACTCCCATAAAAGACTTCCAACTGCCTTTCAGTGCCTACATACTGCCAAAAGTTCAAGTTGGATGATAGTTCTTGACTTCTTGCATGAAACAAAATAGATTTTGTGCGAGCAGACTGTGTACAGTGCAATGAGAATAATATAGGATGCTTCGCTTGCAATAAGTAAATGCATCCTGAAGGTCGCAGATCCGTATACAGAATGAAGTTATGTAGGATCAACAAGCTACTGGGAAATATAATCCCAACAAGCAAGCAAACCCGCGCGACTTATTTTTAATCTATTTAATAAATGCACTCAGCGTTGTGTTTCTGTATGCAGCGTGCTTTCAAGATCACACTCCGAATCTCTACTGTGATATCGATGATAAATGGCCATTTGTGCTAATTATCTTATCATGAATGTAAATCTACATTTCCACCACGAACCCACAATGATTCTGGCTTCTTATAATGGAAGGGGATCACAGAGAAGAGATTGGAGGGCTCATAGGTGGATGAGTGCAAGATGCTGCAGGAGAGAACGCCTGCAACTAAGCATTTGACATTGAAAATTAACACTAGAACCCTTGAGACAGAGACGGACTAGAAACCTTGAGCAGCACCTTCTAGTCCCAAACCGAACTCTTAATAATCACTAGAAACCTTGAGCAGCACATTCTTGCAGGTATACGTATCTGCTCCAGCGAGTACTGGTAGACGGAGACGGAGACGGACTACTGGGAGACGGAGACATACTCCTGGGAGAGCACACATCGTATGTGCTCCAGCGGGTAGGGGTGCTCCGGGTCCTTGATGTCCTGCTCCGTATCTGCAATCGCCCAAATCAGTTCCCCGCCAGTCAGTGAAGCTAAGCCAATCAATGGAGGAAAAAACCAAAGAAGGAAACCGAGGGATCCGGGTGCTTCCATTACCGAAGACGTCGAGCGTGTCGAGCGCCGCGTGCGCGGGGTGGACGACGTGCTCCGGCCGCTCGTGCACGAGGCGGGGGCGTTGGCGAGGAGCCAGCGGAGGTGGCGGTGGAGGTGCGGCGCCGAGGACGGGACGAGCGCGGCGGCCCTGCGGCGGAAGGCGGCGAGTGAGGCATCAGGGACGGGGTGGGTCGGTGGGCGGAGGAAGAGTGGCGTGGGGTCTGCGTCCTATGGGAGGCGAGGAGGAGCGGGTGGTGGCGCGCGGGCGCGGGTGGCGGGCCGGCTGAATCGGGGGTCGCGCTTGGCCACTGGAGGACGCGCGCGCCCGATCTGGCCCGATGAGAGGAAGGAGCGGAGGGATGGGGTCACCGTGGTGAGCTCGGCGCCACTAGAGGACGGGATCGGGCGCCGTAGGTGGTGGTGGTGGTGGCGGCGAGGAGTGGTGCGGGGGGGAGGAGCTCGCGTTTGGTGGAGAGAGGAAGATACGAGTGGTGTGCCGCCACCAGGGACGAGGGGAATGAGACGGAGGAAGGGGGATCTGGGTTTGGGCTGCCGGTGGGATATCTCTTTTTCATTTTATTTTCTTTTTTTTTCTGTAGATAAATGGATGGATGGATGTGGGATGGAGAGATGGATGGATGGAGGGATGGGCGCCATGTCATCGATCCGTAGGAAGAGTTCTGATTGGTTCGGAAAACCAGTGATCTAAATAGTTTCAAAGTACTAAAAAAATAGAGGGATTTTGTGAAGTAGCTATCAAAAATATTTTGCAAAAGGGCATCCCACAAATTTTCATTAGAGTTAGACCACATTTTATCGATAAGTACCAATTTGTATGCATTTTTTATCTTTCTAGCTATTTTTAATCATTTCCCCAGTGGCAAAAATGGGTTTTTTTGAAGAACCTACCAAATAATTGTTACAAAATTGGACTCCATAAATTTTCTAAAATACTAGTCCATATTTAATATACAGTTGACCAAATGGTTGGGTGTCAAAATTTTTGATCCACCTCTCATGGAAAAGACAAATTTTCGCCGATTCGGTAGGAAGAGGGTCAAATTTAAACTACACCAACATCATTGTTTACTCTTTATTTTTTACAAAAATTATTTCTAGTTACATAAGCATCTATTTAATCGGAGAAATACCAAAAAAAATCCAAGATTCAACCACTAGCTAGGAACGGTGCGTTTTGACCGCATTTTGAAACGGGCATAAAAAATTCAAGAAAAAACAAAAAATTGGGAAACCTTCGCATTGTGTCATTATATGTGGCCAAGTTCCCAGAAAACATAACAAACTTGTAATACGGCAATTATTTTAAAAAAGTGTTCTCAAAAACGAGCTATCACGTGTGAAGATCATGGCTTTCAAGCCAAATGATCAATCTTATGGCCACATTCATGGCATAGTTTGTTCAAATGATCTCATATTGTGCACAAGAGTGCATATTGGAATGGCAAACAATGTTGCCTAAGGAAGTTTTAATTTTCTTTGGACGGAAAAACCATTTTCCATTTTTCGAGTGCCCAAAAGGAGGTTTTTTTGTGAAGAACCTACCAAATAATTGTTGCAAAATTGGACCAAATCATTTTTCTAAAATACTAGGCCATATTTAATGCACAATTGACCAAATGGTTGGTGTAAAAAGTTTTGATCCAACTCTCGTGAAAAAGACAAATTTCCGCCGATTCAGTTGGAAGCGGGTCAAATTTGAACTGTAGTTGCCTTGTGGTTTGCTCTTTATTTTTTCCAAAAATCATTTTTAGGTACATAAGTATCTATTTAATCAAAGAAACACCAAAAAAATTCCAAGATTCAACCACTAGCTAGGAACGGACATTCCCGCCGTTTTGACCGCACTTTGAAACGGGCATAAAAATTCAAAAAAAAATTGGGAAACCTTCGCATTGTGTCATTATATGTGGCCAAGTTCCCAGGAAAAATAACAAACTTGTAATACGACAATTATTTTTAAAAAGTGTTCTTAGAAACGAGCTATCACTTGTGGAGATCAATGGCTTTCAAGCCAAATGATCAATTTTATGGCCACATTCATGGCATAGTTTGTTCAAATGATCTCATGTTGTGCACAAGGGTGCATATTGGAATGGCAAACAATGTTGCCTAAGGAAGTTTTTATTTTCTTTGGACGAAAAAACCATTTTCCATTTTTCGAGTGCCCAAAAGGAGGGTTTTTTGTGAATGACCTCCCAAATAATTGTTGCAAAATTGGACCAAATTAATTTTCTAAAATACTAGGACATATTTAATGCACAATTGACAAAAAATTTGGGTGTAAAAAGTTTTGATCCACCTCTCGTGAAAAAGACAAATTTTCGCCGATTCAGTTGGAAGCGGGTCAAATTTGAACTGTAGTTGCCTTGTAGTTTGCTCTTTATTTTTTCCAAAAATAATTTTTAGGTACATAAGTATCTATTTAATCAAAGAAACACCAAAAAAATTCCAAGATTCAACCACTAGCTAGGAACGGACATTCCCGCCGTTTTGACCGCACTTTGAAACGGGCATAAAAATTCAAAAAAAATAAAAAATTGGGAAACCTTCGCATTGTGTCATTATATGTGGCCAAGTTCCCAGGAAAAATAACAAACTTGTAATACGACAATTATTTTAAAAAAGTGTTCTCAGAAACGAGCTATCACCTGTGGAGATCAATGGCTTTCAAGCCAAATGATCAATCTTATGGCCACATTCATGGCATAGTTTGTTCAAATGATCTCATATTATGCACAAGGGTGCATATTGGAATGGCAAACAATGTTGCCTAAGGAAGTTTTCATTTTCTTTGGACGAAAAAACCATTTTCCATTTTTCAAGTGCCCAAAAGGAGGTTTTTTTGTGAATGACCTCCCAAATAATTGTTGCAAAATTGGACCAAATCAATTTTCTAAAATACTAGGACATATTTAATGCACAATTGACAAAATGTTTGGGTGTAAAAAGTTTTGATCCACCTCTCGTGAAAAAGACAAATTTCCGCCGATCAGTTGGAAGCGGGTCAAATTTTGAACTGCAGCTGCCTCATAGTTTGCTATTGATTTTATCCAAAAATATTTTCTAGTTACACAAGTACCTATTTAATCATAAATACATGGTTTGGTGGTGGTACGTCGAGGTTTTGGCGGTGGCCGAGGCCCCCAACTCTAGAGCGCGTAAACTCGCATGCCCGCCGCGTGGTCACCGCATGACCGTGGCGTTGCCATGTGTTCTGGGCAGCCTAGGCATGTCTAGTGAGTTGGGCACTCCCCAGGTAGGTGCTAGGAAGAAAATTACAACATAAGATTCTCACGAGGAGACCGATCGATGCTCAAACATGAATTAGTAGCCAAGTGTTTGATTAGTGGTACAGGAAATGTACATGGCTAATGGGTGTGAGTTTTGGCTGAGGATGATCAGTTACTAAGAAGACCGTCTTCACAAATTTTCAGTTCAAAAGGAGGAGCCTAGGTGGTACTTGCTTTGCAAAGTACCACACTAGACATAAATACGAATGTTGAAGTTGTGCTCAAAATAATGAATGGATTGAGGTGGCATTTGGTGGAGGATGATTATTTGGGCATAGGAAAGCGCCGTAGAAAATGGATACTATTTGGACATGCCAAAGTGGTACTTCCTTCACAAAGTGTTGTTCTGAACAGAATAGGAAAATGAATATGGTTGAATTATTTTTGAACTAGGCAAGGAAGGTTTTTTTACATATTTGACAAAGATATGACCCAAAGAATTTATGAGATTTTTTTGGGAATTTTGGGATTGACAGAAATATAGGTTGCTTCACAACCTAGGGCAAAAATTACCACATGGACATGACACATAGGCAAAACTGATGAGGTGGCGCCTAATCATAGCAACCCACCACAATTTACAAGGTTATGACCATCTATATTGGTCGTGGTCAACTAGAAATAAGGCAGCAGACCAGTGCTATCTGCTTTATGACCATTTCGTGTAAGGAAATTACGACCTTTCTGACCAAAATGGTCATTATAGTTTAGGGTTTGGAGCCCCCCGAACAGCTTTGACCAATTGGTCTGAAATGGTCATAGATCTATGACCAATTCTTCCAGGGTCACTGACAGAAGGTCACTAGTTGGCATATTTCTTGTAGTGCCCCCTGCCGGGCCAGTTTCGAAATGTAAATGTTTGAGGTATGACACAGCTATAACTCCTTACACCGTTATATTGCTTAAAAAGGACAGTCGAATCATTGGTACCTATCTCATGCTCGAGCCAAAGGGGTAAATCAAAATAAATCAGTACCACCTATGAGCAGTCAGATCCCGTCAGAAGATGGCCTTGATTAATTTTCAGCATTTATTGAAACCAGAAGGCCTGTATTTATTTGAAGCAACCCCATAACAAGAAGTAAAAAGGTTTTCAGGACCAAAAGAAAATTTATGCTCAGATCCATTGGTATCACCACGTGTATGGAGAATCAACGTTAGTAAAAAGGAATTGGCATATGAGCAAAGACCCGTCAGAGTCTGGGGAATGGTGAAGCAAACCACCCCAAAGCAAGGTAAGCTGATCATCTGAAATTCTTGGGGGAACAATAAATAAAGGAAAAAGATACCCGAGTGGGAAATGGTGTCCTCAAGTCATACTTGTTACCTGAGCAACCAAATCTTGAGGACGATATTTATTTAAGGGGGTAAGAGTTGTAACAGCCTGGATTTTGGCCCTTTTCTTTTTCTTTTGATTTATTTGGTTTTTGCTCTGTTTTTCATTTTGGAGTGGTTCTGTGGCCTTGCCACCTGGGAAATCCTCCTCATTCCCCCTACCAAGTGGCTCATAATTCTCAAAACCTTGCCAAGATCATGTCACTTAACTCCTTGACCAAACCCTAATTTCTTTTTCTCATGAAAATTCCTTTTTCTATTAAAGGAATAACCCTATCTGCCCTAGGTTCTGAAGCAACCTATATTTCTGCTCATCCAAAAATCCCCAAATAATTCTTATAATTTTTTTGGGTCATATATTCCTCAAATATGGCAAAATATTTCATTGGCCATGTTTCTCATCATGCTCAATAAATTCATTTCCTATTCTGTCCTAAATGGCACATTGTGAAGCAAGTGCTATTTATCTTTTCCCATTTGACCCCAAACTTTTTAAACATATTTTCCTGTCCAAATAATTGACCTGTGCCAAAATTCAACTTTATTTGCCTAGCCAAACTTCTTCAGTGATTTTGCAAAGTTCCTGTCTGAGGGTAGCCTTTGTGAAGGAAGTGATAGCTAGTTTTATGCAAATGAGTTGAAATTTTGCACACTTCTTCATGTACTCATATTAGCACACCCCTCCAATCCTCAGCCTTATCCAATCATATATGTGAGCACAGGACCAAATCTTTGGTTCTGGCAATATTTTCAGATTGTGAAGCAAGTACATTTTATATTGCTTCATTTTGCCTGAAAATTTTCCAGAGCATTCTCATGACCATAAAACCTCTCTCCACCAAATTTGGGACCAATTAATCAATCAAATATTCCTCTGGAATTTTTGCAAGTTTATGAACAGTGAGAATAGTTGTGAAGGAAGTACCATTTTGGTGAACCCAATTGGTATGAAATTTTTACAGCATCTTACTATGTCCAAATACCTAAGCCTTGCCAAATTTCAGCTCAAGTGGCTTCTCCATGTGAGTGAACCATCTTGGTCTAGTTTCTGGACCATTGGGATCAGTTGCAAAGCAAGTGTATTAATCCTTGGTCTAATTCTCCTCAAACTTCACAGGATTGTAGCTCTTCCTTAGTTAATCATCATAGAAAACTCCATTGACCACAATCACTTCCCTGTTGATCACCAGTGCACGATCAATTTTACTGCTGTAAACTTCAGACGCCAATTACCATTTAACCACAGAGCTTTTCATCGATCTAACACCGCAGTTGAAACCTCCCCTAGAAGAACTTACCGCTAGACAACATGTTCCAGCCCATCGCCCCCGCCTACATGCCAGTGCACACGGTGACCATGTTAATGGCATAACAGTGCGCGCGCTCTACCGCCGTTGGCCGCACCCAGGGTGTCTGCTAGCTCCGGCCCCTCTCCCTCTCGTCGTCTTCGCGCTCTTGAGCATGTCTAACAGTTTTACCGCGTCGTCGCCATCCTCCTGGAGCCATCTCCCCCTCCGTAAGCCCTCCTTCAATGCTCGTCGCCACGCGCCCACGAGAAACCTGTAGCGGACCGTCTTTGTTCGCGCCAAGGCTTCTGATAACCCACAAGTATAGGGGATCGCAACAGTTTTCGAGGGTAGAGTATTCAACCCAAATTTATTGATTCAACACAAGGGAAGCCAAAGAATATTCTCAAGTATTAGCAGCTGAGTTGTCAATTCAACCACACCTGGAAACTTAATATCTGCAGCAAAGTGTTTGGTAGCAAAGTAATATGATAGTAGTGGTAACGGTAGCAAAAGGTAATGATAACAAAAGTAATGTTTTTGGTATTTTGTAGTGATGATAGCAATAGCAACGGAAAAGTAAATAAGTGAAGAACAATATATGGAAAGCTCGTAGGCAATGGATCGGTGATAGAGAATTATGCCGGATGCGGTTCATCATGTAACAGTCATAACCTAGGGTGACACAAAACTAGCTCCAATTCATCAATGTAATGTAGGCATGTATTCCGAATATAGTCATACGTGCTTATGGAAAAGAACTTGCATGACATCTTTTGTCCTACCCTCCCGTGGCAGCCGGGTCCTAATGGAAACTAAGGGATATTAAGGCCTCCTTTTAATAGAGTACCGGACCAAAGCATTAACACATAGTGTGTAACGCCCTCGATGCGGCTATATCTCCCGTGTGTCGAAACACGACTTAGAGGCATAACCGCATTGAAAGCAATGTCGCAAGTGAGGTAATCTTCACAACAACCCATGTAATAAATAAGGGGAAAAGATACATAGTTGGCTTACAATCGCCACTTCACACAATTACATGAATAAAGCATTACATCATCCAGATACACACAAGGTCCGACTACGGAACCCAAAATAAAAGAAGACTACCCCACATGCTATATAGATCCCCGATCGACCCCAACTGAGCTCCACTACAGATCAACTAGAACGAAACAACACAAATGACAAGATCTTCATCGAGCTCCTCCTTGAGCTTGGTTGCGTCACCTGCTCGGTAACATCGGCACCTGCAAGCTGGTTTTGAAAGTATATGTGAGTCAGGGGGACTCAGCAATCTCACACCCTCACGATCAAGACTATTTAAGCTTATAGGTAGGGTAAAAGGTATGAGGTGGAGCTGCAGCAAGCGACTAGCATATTTGGTGGCTAACATACGCAAAAGAGAGCGAGAAGAGAAGACAAAAGCATGGTCGAACAACTATGATCAAGAAGTGATCCTAGAACAACCTACGTCAAGCATTACTCCAACACCGTGTTCACTTCCCGGACTCCGCCGAGAAGAGACCATCACGGTTACACACGCGGTTGGTGCAATTTAATTAAGATAAACTTTAGGTTTTCTACAACCGGACATTAACAAATTCCCATCTGCCCATAACTGCGGGCACGACTTTCGAAAGTTCAATCCCTGCAGGGGTGTCCCAACTTAGCCCATCACAAGCTCTCACGGTCAACGAAGGATATTCCTTCTCCTAAGATAATCCGATCAGACTCGGCATCCCGGTTACAAGACATCCTCGACAATGGTAAAACAAGTCCAGCAAAGCCGCCCGAATGTGCCGACAAATCCCGATAGGAGCTGCACATATCTCGTTCTCAGGGCACACTCAGATGAGACTAGCTACGAGTAAAACCAACCCTCAAGTTTCCCCGAGGTGGCCCCGCAGGCAGCTCAGTTCGGACCAACACTTAGAGAAGCACTGGCCCAGGGGGGGGTTAAAATAAAGATGACCCTTGGCAAGAGTGGAACAAAACACCAGGCATAAGGCTGAGCCTTCCACCCTTTACCAAGTATATAGATGCATTAATTAACTAAGAGATATTGTTATATCCCAACAAAATATCCAGGTTACAACAAGGAACAAAACTCCAATCTTCTCCTGCAACTAGCAATGCTATAAGAGGGGCTGAGCAAAGCGGTAACATAGCCAAACAACGGTTTGCTAGGACAAGGTGGGTTAGAGGCTTGGCTTACAATATCGGAGGCATGATAAGAAAGTGGTAGGTATCGCAACATAGGCATAGAAAAAGAGCGAGCAACTAGCAAGCGAAGATAGAAGTGATTTCGAGGGTATGGTCATCTTGCCTGAAATCCCGCAAGGAAGAAGAACGAGTCCGTGAAGAATACAAACGGACGTAGTCGAACGAATCCTCACAACATGACGTTATCGAAACCAACACGAAGAAGCAACACCGGAAAGGAGCAAACAACATAGTAAACAACCAACACAAGAACATGGCATGATGCACAATCAAGTATGGTGCTTGTCCGGTATAATGAAGCATGGCATGGCAAAGTGCACAAAAAATCCTACAAATTAAGTGGAGCTCAACATGCAACTCCGTTGCATATTGACGAAACACCACATGCCTTATTTAGTTCTCTCTCATTTCTGTACCCAAAAAGATTAAATGTTGTTAGCATGGCAAGAGGTGAAGCATAAAGAAACTACCTTTCTAGGCAATTTTAAATGAGGCCGGAACAACAAAACAACAAGTCCGGAAACTCCTCATGTGCATATTTTAGGTTTGGTACTGATCTGCCCTAAAACAATTTTAGAGTTGTTAAACATGCAAAGTGATGCCACCATGTTAAACTAGGCATTATTCTACCCCATTTACATATAAAGTTTATTAAATTTGGAGCTACGGTTATTTAGTTATGAAATAAACCATTTTAACATGACATAAGAGTAAATTTACAGAAACACCAATTTAAACATTTTAAACATGGGTGAAAGTGGCAAATTATTAATCTACACAAAATTCTAAGCAAGTTTCATATATAATTTATTTAGATCCGATGCACGGTTAATTAGTTATTAGATGCATGAAGTTTAGGGACCTTTCTGCAAAACAACCGCCTCAGGATTAATAGCTATATTCGTTCCACGGGAAAAACATGATTCGGGCCGCATCTAAGATCTGGCCCAACAGGAGGATATCAACAGGGGCGCTGGGGTGTGCCTCACCCATGGGCCAGGCCCAATTGGCAACGCAGAGGAGGGCCGACAGGACAGCTGAGCTTGGAATCGGGACGAGGCCAGGAGGGCGCTGGAATCGGCCCACGCAGCAGGACGCAGTTCGACGCGTGCCTTGGCACAGTCATCGATCTAGAGGGTCAACGAGGGGCACGCCTTGCTCATCCCCGTGCTCGAATCAGAGGAAGTAGAGGCCGACAGCGAGGCTTCGGACGATGGTGGGGCACCCAGATCCGGCGGCCATGGGGTCCCTATTCAAGGCGGGAGATCGAGAGAGGTTAGAGGAAGGAGGAGAAGGATATGGCCAGGGAAGGAGGAGCAGGGTGGCGGGGTCCGGCTTGGGAGGTGTGGCGGCACTGGTTCTTGGTGGTGGTCGACGCAGCGGCGCCGGTCGTCGGGCGATGAGGGCCTCGGACAGCTTCACGATCCACTCGGGATCGAGGGGAGAAGAGGCAGGCCTCGGGCGCCTGGGGAAGAAGCAGTGGAGGCAGGAGTCGCGTCGGACGAGGAGACGAGGTGGTAGGGCGGCGGTGGTCTTGTAGGTGAGGAGGGACTCCGGCGGCGTCGGTTCCCGGGGCGGCTCGGATCAGCGACCGAGGTGAGCTCCAAACCCATGGCGGGGACAAGGGCGTCGAGGAGAAAGGAGCATGTGGGCGCGCTGGATGTCTGCGGGGGTTCCATGCTTGATGGATTGAAACGATGGGAGGAGGTGGTTGGCCTAGTTGAGAAAACGAGGAGGAGGGTGGCGTTGTGGATGGATGGATTTGATAGATGGCGGCGGCGTCTGATCCTAGGAGGGAGGAGCGTGTAGGTGCCGGCGTCTAGGGAGGACAAATGTCCTAGTTTTTAGGGTTGGGATAAAATTTGGTCCGGTGAATATATAGCAGGTGGACTAGGCTTAGGGGCTATCTCGTCCCTTCGATCATAATCGGACAGTCGTGAATAAATAGGCTAGGAAGTCCTAATAAGAAAACAGAGACATTTTGTAGATGTTCGGGGATGTTCCGGACCCAACGGTGGAGACAGTCCGGGTCGGGTTCGGGTAGTTTCGGACGTGCACGAGAGGTCTGTGCGCGGCGCAAAGAGGGGTTAGGTAGGGACTGATGGTGAGTGGTGGTGGGCCGAGAAGAGAGGGGGGGGGACAACCCGGCAACTGTTTCCGGAGACCGGAAACGTCCGACGTTTGACCGATTATACTGCCGCTATAGTTTAACGGTTGGGCTATCAAACAAACTCCGAATGCGATGAAACTTGACAGGCGGTCTATCTACACTATAATAAGACCACACGCTAACTTTCATCCCATTCCGAGAACATTTTCCGGCCACTTATAAAATAATATTTCGGACATGTCGCGGGCGTGTGCGAGTGTGTCTGGGCTCAGAACGGACAACGGAAGGAACTGGGAGACCCGGGCTAATGCAAGTTTGAAAACATGATGATGCAATACACATGATGACATGATATGGAATGCATGACACGCAAGCAATGACAAGGCAACAACAGCGAATAACTGGAAGACACCTGGCACATCGGTCTCAGGGCGTTACAACACTCCACCACTACCAGAGGATCTCGTCCCGAGATCTAGAATGGCACCGGAGGGAAAACGGAAGAGAAAGAGAAGAGGTAAAACTAAGTTGCTTCTTTGACAAACGAGTGAGACCAAAGAACCTTGAAAAGGTTAAGCCATTTCGAGAAAAGAATACAACGAAGATGAACGAAGTTGAAAACACTCCACTAGCAAAGAGGAACAAGAAAGAACAAATTGAGATAGCACTCCGGTTGAAAAGAGATGCAAGGCTTGATACGGCGAAAAGAACTTGAGTAAAAGGGCACAACACTCCGGTTAAATGGATAGGCATGAAAAGAAAATGATCTTTGACAAAACGAGATGATGAGTGAAGAGAGCAACAACACAATGCCTCCGGAACGAAAGAATAGAAGATAGATAATTTAAATAAAAGAATGGAGAAGAAAAGGCCAACTTCTGCCACAAAAGAGCTTGAAAAGGCATCCTTAGGAGAAGGGTCGAACGAAGTTGTTGGAAAGCCAACAACGAAAAGATAAGCTTGAAGTGGGCTTATGGAAAACATCTCAAAACTGAGGTGAAAATTTGCCACTAACGGAAAACAAATAGATTGGATTGATATCAACAAGGAGACGAGAACTTATTTCACCGGGAGGATAAATGAAAAACTTGGGTCATTTATAAGCACCATAGATAGCAACAATCCTTAGGGAAGACTTTAGGTGAAATATAACCCAAGATAACTCCAGTGACGATATTGATGGATTTAAAATACCTCATTCTTAACAACATGTGAATCATGAAACATGAACTCAAATTATCAAGAATGACATAATACCACCTCAAAAGATAAGGTAAAAAGAATTGCACTCCGGATTGCAAGAAGAAGAAAACTTGAAGTATATCTTGGCGGGTCATAGCTTCGATAGATATCTTGAGGAACAATTGAAGAATGAAAAGAATTCTTGACGAACCACCATGAGGAACTCCGGTAATAAAAGGATGATCAAACAAAAGGAAAGAGAAGTTGAAAACACAAGGTGAAACCTTGTAATGATTTAGATGGATCTCCGTGGTGATATAATTGTGAGAGGTTGGAACTCCGAGAAAGAAAAGATGAACGAAAGAAAATTAAGAATTTGAGAACCTCCGGAATAAGGAATTAAATCACTTGGATGAGACAAGAATAAGAATTACATTATGCTTATCCTTCATCAATTTAAATTGATGACGAGCAAACGGATTTGGCATACTACTTATTCTCATTGAAAAGGAATAAGAGAGATATCGATAACTTGATAAGGTCTTCAACGAAACACCGGTAGGATTGAAACAACGAATGAATTGATATGATAAACAAGGAAGAGAAATCTTGAACGAACCACCGTAAGAATTGAAAATGAACGAAGTAAAAAGGATGAATCACCGGTTAAGAATTGTGAAATGAAAGAAGATACTTGAGATAATTTGATACAAGAGAACGAAGAGATCACGATCTGATTAGAGATCACTAGAACGATGCATCGGTAAGATTTGGAGAACGAGAGCTGAAAGCTGAGAATGAATAATTATGAGAAGATGGGCTCCGAAGAATCAAACTGAAAAGACTCCTGAATTGCTCCGGATGGGTGAAAAGAATTCTCACAATCGAAAACAATTATGAGAGGGTGGCAAAAGGCTAGAACCGTGAATCTTGAAGAGAATGGAGCAAGATATGGAGGAAAAACTCTTCTTCGGTCTTCAGATGTTGAGAACGACGACGAGAAACACCACCATGAATTATTTAGACACTCCGGAAGAATCAAAGGCGAAGAGGTTGAGCCAACAATGAAAAGAATTTGAAACAAAATCTTGGAGAAATACATATGACAGATGATGGATCATTCTTACGTCAAACTTTGAAAAGAATTTGGGAGTAACTCCGAAAAAATTAGAAGGGTCAGGTAAGATCCTAGGGAAAGACCTGTGGGTTAGGGCCCACTCAAAAGAAACACCGTAGAACGATTCAAAAGACAGAATGCACCGGTTGATTTAAATGGCTAGAATGAGATAACAATATCGAAATAGGTTGAACGGATCTTGAATGAAAAGACGAGCCTTCTGAGATATCTTCAGCACTCCGGAATAATTGAATAGCGAGAAATGACTGAATATAAAGTGCACCAGCATGAGAAGGCATTTGAAATACGGAAAATAATATGATCAACACCGAAAGCTTGAATTGAATCCACCGGAAAAGAAAAGGAATGAGGAATGACGATCTAGAAGCTCCGTTAGAATCTTCATGAGAATCACCGGGTAAGAACATTGACGGAAAAGAATGGAGAGACTTCATAATCATACGATAGATACTTGATAAAGAAATCCAAGTCCTCGAAGAAAAAATGGTGGGAGGGCGGGAAAAAATAAAGGCAGCTTGGGACAAATGAAACAAACAACGTTGACAAGACTATGAGTTGATCTTGCGGATGAGACAAATGATAGTATCATCTTGAAGAGAATCGCACCGGCTGACAAGGATTGACATGACGACTCGACGATGGAGAAGGGTTGGTATTCACATAGAAATATGAGAACACTGCTTAGACAAGGGATGGAATCCACATTTGACTTCGAAGCAACTCAAATACCACAATCAAAACAAAACAAAGGATTGGCTTGCAGAATAAGCCGGAACAAACATATGATAGAGATTTCGTCCGAAGTTTTCGTGGTGGGGCCTACACGGGCTCGATCGTACAACACCATCATGTACAAGGCAGTGCACATGACATACGAAGCGTCCCCGAGTCAGCATAGCCAAGGACTCTTTAAGACACAACGAGACCACTGTAAAACCAACCGTGGATAGGCGGACCACTAGACGTCGAACCCCAATTTCATATCATACATCTGTCGGAAAGATATCCTAAGAGCTACTTGAATTCCCACTTATAAACTCCCGAAATTTTCTGGTTATGCAATCAGGTGTTGAGGATACAGGGGAAGCATAATATATCACCCAAAACTAGCAAATCCTACATCCAGCTGTATCCATCCTTCAACACATAACCAAGAAACCTACGGAAATCATTTACCTCAACCTTCGAAAAACATCCGTTATACGAGTTATGGCAATACTCCCGAACTCCCACCCCAGTACTGGGTGGCGTCGAGGTTATCTCACCAACAACTACATAAAAGAGATTTTCGATGTCGGCGAAACTCAGGTATTCCAGAATCTCAATGATAAAATTGTGACGACAACACCTCGGAGCTCAACTCCCCGAGACACTGCCACAACCCCTAAATGTCAGGAGGCACCAAGAACAATGTTCTTGTCACAAAACCATCGGAACGATTCCAAGATACCCGCGTGATCCTAAATTTTTTTAGTGAAATTTGAGAAAAGAAGAGTCAAAACTCTACGTCAGGATGTCTCACCAAAGCGACGAAGGGACTGAGGAGTAAAAAGAATTCCTAACTCTCCGATATATATAATCCTAAATGACTCAAAACATTTTTCTAGACTCAACAACGCCAGCGATTCGATCTAGCAGGGGGCTCCTAAGGTCGGGGAAGGCTCTGATTACCAACTTGTAACGCCCTCGATGCGGCTATATCTCCCACGTGTCGAAGCGTGACTTAGAGGCATAACCGCATTGAAAGCAATGTCGCAAGTGAGGTAATCTTCACAACAACCCATGTAATAAATAAGGGGAAAAGATACATAGTTGGCTTACAATCGCCACTTCACACAATTACATGAATAAAGCATTACATCATCCAGATACACACAAGGTCCGACTACGGAACCCAAAATAAAAGAAGACTACCCCACATGCTACACAGATCCCCGATCGACCCCAACTGGGCTCCACTACTGATCAACTAGAACGAAACAACACAAATGACAAGATCTTCATCGAGCTCCTCCTTGAGCTTGGTTGCGTCACCTGCTCGGTAACATCGGCACCTACAAGCTGGTTTTGAAATTATCTGTGAGTCACGGGGACTCAGCAATCTAACACCCTCGCGATCAAGACTATTTAAGCTTATAGGTAGGGTAAAAGGTATGAGGTGGAGCTACAGCAAGCGACTAGCATATTTGGTGGCTAACATACGCAAAAGAGAGCGAGAAGAGAAGACAAAAGCATGGTCGAACAACTATTATCAAGAAGTGATCCTAGAACAACCTACATCAAGCATTACTCCAACACCGTGTCCACTTCCCGGACTCCACCGAGAAGAGACCATCACGGTTACACACGCGGTTGGTGCATTTTAATTAAGATAAACTTTAGGTTTTCTACAACCGGACATTAACAAATTCCCATCTGCCCATAACCGCGGGCACAACTTTCGAAAGTTCAATCCCTGCAGGGGTGTCCCAACTTAGCCATCACAAGCTCTCACGGTTAACGAAGGATATTCCTTCTCCCAAGACAATCCGATCAGACTCGGCATCCCAGTTACAAGACATCCTAGACAATGGTAAAACAAGACCAGCAAAGCCGCCCAAATGTGCCGACAAATCCCGATAGGAGCTGCACATATCTCGTTCTCAGGGCACACTCAGATGAGACTAGCTATGAGTAAAACCAACCCTCAAGTTTCCCCGAGGTGGCCCCGCAGGCAGCTCAGTTCGGACCAACACTTAGAGAAGCACTGGCCCGGGGGGGTTAAAATAAAGATGACCCTTGGGAGCGCGACTCCCAAGGGAAAAGTAGGTGGTGGTGAGGCAAATGGTAAAACCAAGGTTGGGCCTTGCTGGAGGAGTTTTATTCAAAGCGAACTGTCAAGGGGTTCCCATTATAACCCAACCGTGTAAGGGATGCAAAATCCGGGAACATAACACCGATATGACGGAAACTAGGGCGGCAAGAGTGGAACAAAACACCAGGAATAAGGCCGAGCCTTCCACCCTTTACCAAGTATATAGATGCATTAATTAACTAAGAGATATTGTTATATCCCAACAAAATATCCATGTTCCAACAAGGAACAAAACTCCAATCTTCTCCTGCAACTAGCAATGCTATAAGAGGGGCTGAGCAAAGCGGTAACATAGCCAAACAACGGTTTGCTAGGACAAGGTGGGTTAGAGGCTTGGCTTACAATATCGGAGGCATGATAAGAAAGTGGTAGGTATCGCAGCATAGGCATAGAAAAAGAGCGAGCAACTAGCAAGCGAAGATAGAAGTGATTTCGAGGGTATGGTCATCTTGCCTGAAATCCCGCAAGGAAGAAGAACGAGTCCGTGAAGAATACAAACGGACGTAGTCGAACGAATCCTCACAACACGACGTTATGGGAACCAACCCGAAGAAGCAACACCGGAAAGGAGCAAACAACATAGTAAACAACCAACACATGAACATGGAATGATGCACAATCAAGTATGATGCATGTCCAGTATAATGAAGCATGGCATGGCAAAGTGCACAAACAATCCTGCAAATTAAGTGGAGCTCAACATGCAACTCCGTTGCATATTGACGAAACACCACATGACTTATTTAGTTCTCTCTCGTTTATGTACCCGACAAGATTAAATGTTGTTAGCATGGCAAGAGGTGAAGCATAAAGAAACTACCTTTCTAGGCAAGTTTAAATGAGGCCGGAACAACAAAACAACAAGTCCGGAAACTCCTCATGTGCATATTTTAGGTTTGGTACTGATCTGCCCTAACACAATTTTACAGTTGTTAAACATGCAAAGTGATGCCACCATGTTAAACTAGGCATTATTCTACCCCATTTACATATAAAGTTTATTAAATTTGGAGCTACGGTTATTTAGTTATGAAATAAACCATTTTAGCATGGCATTAGAGTAAATTTACACAAACAGCAATTTAAACATTTTAAACATGGGTCAAAGTGGCAAATTATTAATCTACAAAAAATTCTAAGAAAGTTTCATATATAATTTATTTAGATCCGATGCACAATTAATTAGTTATTAGATGCATGAAGTTTAGGGACCTTTCTGCAAAACAACCGCCTCAGGATTAATAGCTAAATTCGTTCCACGGGAAAAACATGATTTGGGCCGCATCTAAGATCTGGCCCAACAGGAGGATATCACAGGGGCGCTGGGGTGTGCCTCACCCATGGGCCAGGCCCAGTTGGCAATGCAGAAGAGGGCCGACAGGAGAGCTGAGCTTGGAATCGGGACGAGGCCAGGAGGGCGCTGGAATCGGCCCACGCAGCAGGACGCAGTTTAACGCGTGCGTTGGCACGGTCGTCAATCCATAGGGTCAACGAGGGGCACGCCTTGCTCATCCCCGTGCTCAAATCAGAGGAAGTAGAGGCCGACAGCGAGGCTTCGGACAACGGTGGGGCACCCAGATCCGGCGGCCATGGGGTCCCTGTTCAAGGAGGGAGACCGAGAGAGGTTAGAGGAAGGAGGAGAAGGAGATGGCCAGGGAAGGAAGAGCAGGGCGGCGGGGTCCGGCCTGGGAGGTGTGGCGGCGCTGGTTCTTGGTGGTGGTCGATGCAGCGGCGCCGGTCGTCGGGCGATGAGGGCCTCGGACAGCTTCACGATCCACTCGGGATCGAGGGGAGAAGAGGCAGGCCTCGGGCGCCTGGGGAAGAAGCAGTGGAGGCAGGAGTCGCATCGGACGAGGAGACGAGGTGGTAGGGCGGCGGTGGTCTTGTAGGTGAGGAGGGACTCCGGCGGCGTCGGTTCCCGGGGCGGCTCGGGTCAGCGACCGAGGTGAGCTCCAAACCCATGGCGGGGACAAGGGCGTCGGGGAGAAAGGAGCATGTGGGCGCGCTGGATGTCTGCGGGGGTTCCATGCTTGATGGATTGAAACGATGGGAGGAGGTGGTTGGCCTGGTTGAGAAAACGAGGAGGAGGGTGGTGCTGTGGATGGATGGATTTGATAGATGGCGGCGGCGTCTGATCCTAGGAGGGAGGAGCCTGTAGGTGGTGGCGGCTAGGGAGGACAAATGACCTAGTTTTTAGGGTTGGGATAAAATTTGGTCCGGTGAATATATAATAGGTGGACTAGGCTTAGGGGCTATCTCGTCCCTCCGATCGTAATCGGACGGTCGCGAATAAATAGGCTAGGAAGTCCTAATAAGAAAACGGAGACGTTTTGTAGATGTTCGGGGATGTTCCGGACCCAACGGTGGCGATAGTCCGGGTCGGGTTGGGGTAGTTTCGGACGCGCACGAGAGGTCTGTGCGCGGCGCAAAGAGGGGTTAGGTAGGACCTGACGGTGTGTGGTGGTGGGCTGAGAAGAGAGAAGGGGAAAACAACCCGACAACTGTTTCCGGAGACCGGAAACGTCCGACGTTTGACCGACTATACTGCCGCTATAGTTTAACGGTTGGGCTATCAAACAAACTCCGAATGCGATGAAACTTGACAGGCGGTCTATCTACACTATAATAAGACCACACGCCAACTTTCATCCCATTCTGAGAACATTTTCCGGCCACTTATAAAATAATATTCCGGACATGTCGCGGACGCGTGCGAGTGTGTCTGGGCTCAGAACGGACAACGGAAGGAACTGGGAGACCCGGACTAATGCAAGTTTTGAAAACATGATGATGCAATGCACATGATGACATGATATGGAATGCATGACACGCAAGCAATGACAAGGCAACAACAGCGAATAACTGGAAGACACTGGCACATCGGTCTTGGGGCGTTACATAGTGAATACATGAACTCCTCAAACTACGGTCATCACCGGGAGTGGTCCCTATTATTGTGACTTCGGGGTTGCCGGATCATAACACATAGAAGGTGACTATAGACTTGCAAGATAGGATCAAGAACTCTCATATATTGATGAAAACATAATAGGTTCAGATCTGAAATCATGGCACTCAGGCCCTAGTGACAAGCATTAAGCATAGCAAAGTCATAGCAACTTCAATCTCAGAACATAGTGGATACTAGGGATCAAACCCTAACAAAACTAACTTGATTACATGATAATTCTCATCCAACCCATCACCGTCCAGAAAGCCTACGATGGAATTACTCACGCACGGCAGTGAGCATCATGAAATTGGTGTTGGAGGAAGGTTAATGATGACGATGACGATGGATTCCCCTCTCCGGAGCTCCGAACGGACTCCAGATCAGCCCTCCCGAGAGGTTTTAGGGCTTGGCGGCGGCTCCGTATCGTTAAACGCGATGAATCCTTCTCCCTAATTTTTTTCTCCCCGAAAGCAAATATATAGAGTTGGAGTTGAGGTTGGAGGAGCTCCAGGGGGCCCATGAGGTAGGGGGCGCGCCCCCCACCCTCGTGGCTAGGGTGTGGGCCCCTTGGTCTTCATCTTTTGCAAGGATTTTTTATTATTTCCAAAAAGATGTTCCGTGAAGTTTCAGGTCATTCCGAGAACTTTTGTTTGTGCACATAAATAACACCATGGTAATTCTGCTGAAAACAGCGTCAACCCGGGTTAGTTCCATTCAAATCATGCAAGTTAGAGTCCAAAACAAGGGCAAAAGTATTTGGAAAAGTAGATACGATGGAGACGTATCAACTCCCCCAAGCTTAAACCTTTGCTTGTCCTCAAGCAATTCAGTTGATAAACTGAAAGTGATAAAGAAAAACTTTTACAAACTCTGTTTGCTCTTGTTGTTGTAAATATGTAAAGCTAGCATTCAAGTTTTCAGCAAAGATTATAAACTAACCATATTCACAATAACGCTTAGGTCTCATGTTTACTCATATCAATGGCATAATCAACTAGCGAGCAATAATAATAAATCTCGGATGACAACACTTTCTCAAAACAATCATAATATGATATAACAAGATGGTATCTCGCTAGCCCTTTCTGAGACCGCAAAACATAAATGCAGAGCACCTTTAAAGATCAAGGACTAACTAGACATTGTAATTCATGGTAAAAGAGATCCAGTCAAGTCATACTCAATGTAAACTAACAGTAATGAATGCAAATGACATCGGTGCTCTCCAACTGGTGTTTTTTAATAAGAGGATGATGACTCAACATGAAAGTAAATAGATAGGCCCTTCGTAGAGGGAAGCAGGGATTTGTAGAGGTGCCAGAGCTCGGTTTTAAAATAGAGGTGAATAATATTTTCAGCGGTATACTTTCATTGTCAACATAACAACCAAGAGATGGCGATATCTTCCATGCTACACACATTATAGGCGGTTCCCAAACAGAATGATAAAGTTTATACTCCCACTCCACCAACAAGCATCAATCCATGGCTTGCTCAAAACAACGAGTGCCTCCAACTAACAAGAGTCCCAGGGGGAGTTTTGTTTGCAATTATTTTGATTTAGTTTGCATAAAGCATGAGACTGGGCATCCCGGTGACCAGCCACTTTCTCGTGAGTGAGGAGCGGAGTCCACTCCTCTTGAGAATAACCCGCTTAACATGGAAGATACGGACATCCCTAGTTGATACATGAGCTATTCGAGCATACAAAACAGGATATTTATTTGAAGGTTTAGAGTTTGGCACATACAAATTTACTTGGAACGGTAGGTAGATACCGTATATAGGTAGGTATGGTGGACTCATATGGAATAACTTTGAGGTTTATGGAGTTGGATGCACAAGCAGTATTCCCGCTTAGTACAAGTGAAGGCTAGCAAAAGACTGGGAAACGACCAGCTAGAGAGCGACAACAGTCATAAACATGCATTAAAATTAATCAACACCGAATGCAAGCATGAGTAGGATATAATACACCATGAACATAAATATCGTGAAGGCTATGTTGATTTTGTTTCAACTACATGCGTGAACATGTGCCAAGTCAAGTCACTTAAATCATTCAGAGGAGGATACCACCCTATCATACCACATCACAACCATTTTAATAGCATGTTGGCATGCAAGGTAAACCATTATAAGCTCTTAGCTAATTAAGCATGGCACAAGAAACTATGATCTCTAGTTGTCATTGCAAACATGTTTATTCATAATAGGCTGAATCAGGAACGATGAACTAATCATATTTACAAAAACAAGAGAGGTCGAGTTCATACCAGCTTTTCTCATCTCAGTCAGTCCATCATATATCGTCATAATTGCCTTTCACTTGCATGACCGAACGATGTGGATAATAATAATAGTGCGCGTGCATTGGACTAAGCTGGAATCTGCAAGCATTCAATAAACAGGAGAAGACAAGGCAATATGGGCTCTTTTGTCAGATCAACAATAATGCATATAGGAGTCACTTCAACAATTTAATCATGGTCTTCTCCTGTCGACCCCCAAAGAAAAGAAAAGAAATAAAACTATTTACACGGGAAAGCCCCCAACAAGCAAAAGAAGAACATGAAATCTTTTTGGGTTTTCTTTTTAATTACTACTACAAGCATGGAAAGTAAACTAATTAAAAGCTACAACTAATTTTTTTGGTTTTTCTTAAGGTTTATTAAACACACAAGAAGAAAGCATAAAAAGGAAAAGAAACTAGCATGGATGATACAATGAAAAATTATGAGCACCGACATCTAGCAATGAGTGTGTGAACATGAATATAATGTCGGTGAGAAATACGTACTCCCCCAAGCTTAGGATTTTGGCCTAAGTTGGTTTATTGCCACAGATGGCCTGACGGATATCCATAGTTGTAGCTGGGGTCGTAATGCGATGCAGCGGCTATTGCCTCCTGAGCTGCAGCGTGGCGGCGAGATGCCTCTGCCCTCGTCTCATACTCATCTGCCTCCTCTTTGGTAATAACATATCTTCCTTTTGCTTGATAATCAAAGAAGGCAGGAGCAGGGAGAGTAATACGGACAGCACGGCGTCTGTCAAAGATTAAGCGATACTGGAGAGGTGATTCATTCCTCTCGACAAACTGGTGGTGAACCATAGCATTAAAGTCTGGGTAAGCAGGAGGCAATTCAATATCATCATTACGTATGGTTAACCAAGAAAATCGGCTAAGCAGGTTGCATAAATTCCTCCAAAGAAATCTCCATTAAATCTATTATGATGCAACCTACGTGCAACAATGGCTCCCAAATTATAAGATTTGTCTCCTAACACAACACTCCTAAGAATACTGAGGTCAGGGACACACATATGACATGCTTCATCTTTACCATTTATGCACCTACCTATGAAGAGAGCAAAATAATGTATAGCAGGAAAATGAATGCTCCCTATGGTAGCTTGTGCTATGTCTCTAGATTCCCCCACAGTTATGCTAGCAAGAAAATTTCTAAATTTAGATTTGCGGGGTTCACTAGCACTACCCCATTGCGGAAGTTTGCAAGCAGTGGTAAAATCCTCTAAGTCCATCGTATAAGATTTTTCATAAAGATCAAACAGGAAAGTTGGAGAATTACATGAAGATGAAAATTCAAACCTCCTCACAAAGGAACTAGTGAGATAGTGGTACTGGCAGCATTTTTCTGCCTCGAAGCTTACAAGATCAGCGTTACGCAAATATGCGTTAAATTCTTCCTTAATTCCCGCTCAATCCACAAAGTTTTCTGAAGGCCATTCACTGGGCCGCACTGGAGCGTCCCTTGGTGGCTCATCGTCAGCATCACGCATTGCAAGCCTGGGTCCTTGCTTCCTTGAAGAACCACCTTGGTACATTTTCCTAAGCATATTTCTTCCTCTAAAAAAATTCTAATTTTTTTAGTAACTTCAAAATAAAAGTAAATCAAACTCAACAAAATTGATAGCAACTACTCCTACAAGTGCCTAGAGCCTATATCATGCATCAAAACTACTTGGAACCATATAAATTTGACATGCAAGCTCAAGAACAGGGTCACCTAGGCAGCACAAATTTGCAATGAATAGAGCACTAGAACAAAAACTAATTGGATCAATGGAGGAGTCACATACCAAGGAACAATCTCCCCAAGCAGTTTTGTGAGAGGTGCTTTGAGCAAGGAGATCGAACATGGCAGCAAAATGAGCTTGGACTCGAGTTTGAACTGGATAATCGTCTTTGTGGGAGGAAGGAGTGTGTGGGTACAGGAATAAGTGGAGGAGGGCCATCATGGACCCACGAGGCAGGGGGCGCGCCTAGGGGGGTAGGGTGCGCCCTCCACCGTCATGGCCAGGTGGATGCCCCCCGTGCTGTGTTCTCAGTGCCAGATATTCTCAAATATTCTAGAAAAAAATCATATTTAAATTTCAGGGCATTTGGAGAACTTTTATTTTGGGGTATTTTTATATTGCACGGATAAATCAGATAACAGACGGAAAATACTTATTTCTATTTTATAAATAACAGAAAGTAAAAGGAGGGTACAGAGAGTTGTGTCTTCTAAATTCATCCATCTCATGATCATCAAAAGGAACCCATTAACAAGGTTGATCATCTCCGAATAACATGGAACCGGAGAATTTTCGAATAACACTAGGTTACCTCAACGGGGATATGCACATCCCCAATAATAAGAATATCATATTTCTTCTTGACAATAGGTAGAGGAAATTCAAAACCTCCAAAAATAATCGATGGAATTTTTTCCAATAGAATTGATACTATGAATTCAAGGTTGTTTCCTCAGAAAGTGTACTGTATGCTCATTACCATTAACATGAAAAGTTACATTGCCTTTGTTGCAATCAATAAAAACCCCTGCAGTCGTGACGCCCCCGATTCAATCGTACACTAATCATACACACAAACGTGTACGATCAAGATCAGGGACTCACGGGAAGATATCACAACACAACTCTACAAATAAAATAAGTCATGCAAGCATCATATTACAAGCCAGGGGCCTCGAGGGATCGAATACAAGAGAAGAGGGGGAAGAAACAATGAATACAATGCAAACAGATGCATAATGATGCTTGACAAGACAAGTAGCGGTGCTAGGGGTGCCCTAACGCGGTATGAGGTGATACCGGTGAAGGGGGGAAACATCCGGGAAAATATCCCCGGTGTTTCGTGTTTTCGGACAGATGAATCAGACAGGGAAAGTTGCGTGTTCTCTATACTAGGGATGCGTGGTGGACGAACGGGCTGCGTATCTGGATTCCTCTCGTCGTTCTGAGCAACTTTCATGTACAAAGTTTTTCCATCCGAGCTATGGTTTATTTTATATTAATTTTCAAAGTTTTAATTCATTTTTTTGAAATTTCTGGAATTAATATTAATTCGAAATTAAATAGTTAAATGCTAGGTGCACCCAGCTCTGCGTACACAAAAGTGTACCAGAGGCTGACGGGTGGGCCAGGAGGTCCTAGTTGACCAGTCAACGTTTGATTGGTCAACAGGGTGTGGCCCCCCCGTCATTGACTGTTACACTAACATAGTAGTTAATTTAGTCTAACTAGGTTATTAGGCTAACAAATTTTAATTAGTTTAATTAAACCTGTTAAATTAAGTTAATTAATTGATTATGTATTGTCATTTATATTTTTAATCTTTTTTTCCTTTTCTCTAAATAGGGGGCCAACCCCACCTGTCATAGGCCCAAGTGGCCAAGCGAGGTGGGTGGCTTAACAGGCGCAGACGCCCGTGGAGGCCGAACCCGCCTGGGCGCAGGGCGAGGCCGAAGCCATGGCGAGGCGGGCCGGCGAAGGGGAGGTGGCCGGCGGCCAGGTGCGGTGGTGCCTGGGGCGGACGGCGGAGGGGCGGGGCCGCGAGCTACAGCGGTGGGTGTCGAGCTGCGGTAGAAAGAGGAGGCGACGACAGGCGAGGGAGGGGGCGTGCGGGCACGAGCGGCCGCGGGGAGGAGCAACGGCGACGGGTGAGGCGCAGGGTGTGGGCGAGGCACGGGCGCGGTGCCTTCACCCCGGGCACTAGCATGGTCGGGTGATGTCGAGGACGACACTGTGACGAGCAAAGGCCGAAGGCGAGCAACGGCGCGAGCGACTGCGGGCTCGCCGACGAAGCAGGCAGCAGCGGGCAATCAGCAGCGTCGCAAGGGCGCGGCGGGGGTGGCCGCGGGCGCGGTTGGGAGCTGGCGCAGGCGCAGGTGGGAGCCGGGGTGGCGCAGGGCGGCGGGCGCGCACGGCGTGGCGGGTCTATGGCAGCGGGCCGGGGAGAGGGCGCGGACCATGGGCGCGCGGGAGCGCGGCCACGCATGCGCTAGGTGCGGCGGGGGAGGGGGGGGGACGGCCCCGGCGACAGATGGGTGGAAGGGAGGAAGCTCACGACATGGTGTAGGGGTTAGGCAGCGGGCTCGATGAGGAGTCACGGAGGCGACGACGATGGTGGGGTGGCTCCGGCGAAGAAGTGGTCGGACGAGGCAGTGATGGTGTGCGGCGGCGGCGGCGTGCATGGACGGCATCCGGCGAGAAGGAGGGCGAGGACGAGTGACGAAGACGGGGAGGTGGCACCGACGACGGCGGGTGGTGGTGGGGCGGCTCCAGTGGGGGTTCCAGGCGGCGGCGGTGGCGAATGCCCCCAATCCTGAAGAGGGGGAGTGGAACGAGTGGGGCGACTGGGGGAGGGGGTGGTTTGCCCCGATCTAGAAATCAGGGGGGGGAGCGAGCGAGAGAGAGTGGGGGTCGGGGTAGTGGGGGAGAGGGGCTAGGGTTTCTGGCGCCCGGCGGGGAGTAGTAGCGGGCGCAGTTGGTCCGGCCTGGCGGCCCAGTAGCCTGCTGGGCCGAGGCCCAGCTAGGGGGGGTCCTTTTACTTTGTTTTGTTTTTGTTTTAATCATGTTTAGTCTTTTTCTTTTTATTTATTTTTTTCTCTTTACTGTTTTATTTATAGTCCCATCTTATGTGAGTTTTATAAAAACATAAAAGTTGTACCAAAATCAGTATTACTAATTATACCTCTGTTACCAAAGTTTAAACCCCTAGATGAAATAGTTTAACATTTTATTAATTAGAAATCCATTTAAACATTTGTTTTTGCTACCGTTTTAATCATCTAAGAGTATTTAAACATTTTATAAAAGTGTGGTTCCTCCACCGTAGTTACTTCTGCATCATTGGGCACAACCCGAACATTTTAGTTTTAAAGTTTGAAAATTTTGATGTTTGCCTTTTATTCAATTTCGAATTTGAATTGGTTTTTGAACTAACGCGGGATTATCAACAGTAACTGCGATGACGTGGCATCATTAACGGGGGATTACTGTAGCCTAATTATCCGGGCGTCACAATTCTCCTCCTCTACAAGAAATCTCGTCCCGAGATTTAAGAGGTAGTGAAAGGGGGAAATGTTTTGGTTACGAATCTAGCGGGTCTTCTCATCCTGGCTTGCTCTTCGCGAAGAAGTTGATCCCTGTCGTTGATGTCTTCATTTCTCTACTTCAGGTCATCTTGACGAAGTCGCATCCTTTCTTTGGGGTCTGTCTCGTACTTACGAGTAGTTAAGGGGCAGTTCTACAATGATAGAATGCTATAAGGGTTAACCATTGGGGGGTTACCCATGAATGAACACAGGGGTATCTCTCGAATTGGTCAAATGAAACACATCGAGAGCCAAGCAAGAGGGTATAGTAAGAAGTATCAAGCGGATAGGCAATCGTTCGATGCCCAATTAGAAGGTGAAAGGGTTTCAGGGCATGAGAATAAGTATTGCATCTGATACCAGAGTAGATCACTAGGAAGGTGACCTGTCAATTACAAACGTAGCCAGGCTCAAGGAATAACTTTGGCAATAGGGTGTATAGGAGAGTCAGGTTTCGATCCGGTGAAACTGTGGGTTATGGTCCCACCATGTGGGTTAAAATAAGGAAGGGCATTGACATCCGGCACGATCATGATAGCAAGGAATGTCAAAGAATAACCGGTCAGTTATGTTGACTGCATCGTTGGTACCAAGGGCGAGGGACGAAGAGAACCATCTTCCTGCTCGTTGAATGAGGCAAACCAATAGGCAAAGTTCTCGTCTATCGGTGGCTACCGGAATGTCATCAACAATAGTAACAGGTTCTTACTGACAGAGTTGTACACCGAAGTGCTTACAAAAACAATGACTTAATACTGCTTAGATCATATAAACCTCAAGAAGATTAAACAAAACAATGGAGAGGAAAATGTGTTTAAACACATATTTCAAGGGTATATCCTTTCCAAGGACAAGCGGATCATGATATCCATGACAGGATAGCAAGTAGAAAATCATTTAGGTAAGGGGGGAGGAATCTCATGATATTACCCATATAACAGTGTTAGGATAAATGCTAAAGAAAATTTAGCATTGTGCTTCAAATGCTCTTATTGAAAATCGGATTACCACATAAATGCTTCGAGATAGCATTGACATTGTCTTCAAGCAAATGTCAGACTTTGGATACGCGAAGGACTCATCAGGAACAAATTGTAGAATAAGTCTTACAGTTCCCTCACGGAAGAATGGATAGCCTTGCTGAAAAGGAAACTATAACAATAGGGCCTCCGGCCAGGTGTGCTAGGCATGACATCATCTTGCCGGGTCATATAAAGACCAATGTTATAACTATTGGAAATATGTCCCAATCATCATATCTGACCGAGATTCAGATCTGATTGGTGCCAGGATGCCTCAGACTCAGGATGTCTGAGAAGAAAAGGTGCAACACAATTGACGAGAAGACATTGTAAGATTCTCGGGAGATGTACTATGGAAGCGAGTTTCGAAACAAGAGTTCATCATTAAAACCAAGGAGAGGATGAAGAGGTGGCTAATGAACTCAGCGACAATTCAGTGAGATTTTCAAAAGATGGATTTCCACACTAATGTGAACAAGGAGATAACATTTGTCGGATCAGATGATATAAGGATGTATGCTCGAGGAAAACATACACAATTAAGCATTGGTTGAAAAGTGCACCCAAAATATGGTCTTAGGTAGCATGATCAATGTTAGAAAGGTGATTCAACAACCAATAGTCTAAGAATGAAATATCGACCATTAACTTGAAAGCAATAGGGTTGCTAGAAACACGAACAAGTTTGTGTTGAACGGAAGGCAATAAAGTGGTCAATGATAACACAAATCATTGAGGGCAAGGATGGTACTTCTCATCATGAATTCAATTGATATCCTGGAAGGGGTCAAAATGTTGACGAAGATCATGACACATTTGTCGAGAGGTTTCATGAAGATATAATCGCTCATCGACGACATCAAGTCAAAGGAATGATGAAGCAAGAGGTTATCGGAACCATGGGTACGACACGAACTCGAAACCAAGCTTGTTGTTCGAGGTGGAATGATAAGACAAGGAAATCAACGCAAGCTTAGCTCAGCATAAAAGATTATGTTCCGGGAAGATCCAAGATAATCTCGAGATACCAGGGGGATAATAATCGACGAAAGATCAAAGTAAAGGTTGGACTGGTGTATTGATCCACAGAAGACAAGTACTTAAACTTGCCCGAGAAATGGGATCTAAGAAGAACATATGGTCGAAACCACAATTATAAAAGAATCAATTCACCGATACCAAAGGATATTAGATCAAGGAATTATTTATTACTACAAGAAGCTCCCATGATAAGTTCCACATCGGGTCCATGGGTATGAACACAAAGTTCAAGGTCGACTCGCACTTATTCAATGCATAACCTTTCATTCACTTCTCGTCTTGATAATACTGTAGTGTTGGAATTTTATTCGGTAAAACACCGGAAAAGTATGACTTGTGAAAACTTCTGGGTTTTCACGGATTAGGGGAAGGCATAGGTTCAACCCACCGGACATCTTAGTAACATATACCACAAGTTTCAAAAGTAAATACACAAGCTCGAAAGCAGAGCATGGTTGGCCAAACAGAGGATACAATTTACCAAAGGCATTATGTATCAGGGGAAGAACTCACAAGGTGATTGAATATGAAGGACACTGTCGGATAACAATCCAACAATGGATTGGGCGATCCACAACGGAGCCAATGTGAGTATCGGTACTCACTCAGGGGAAGAAAGAATGAAGAGGCATCAGATTCAAGAATCACCTGATTAGTCTGATGCTTAAATAGAAAGAAATTACGGTTTCCAAAACAAAGGATCAAAAGCAGACGCTTGGATCAAGGACGGGTAAGTTGGATAGACCAGAGGCACATTTGACAACAAATAGTTTGGTCGAGAACCAGCTCATGTTCAAAATGACGTCTGAGCCGGAAAGATAATTTAGAAGGGTTGATTGATGATTGTGTGCATTCGCACACATGTAGAATCAATAGGATCAAAATGACGGTGTCAAAAGATACTAGTGAATATTGTAGTGATATGGGAGCATCCATAATGTAAGCATACAAGTATTTGCAGAGCAATAGTTTGAATAGGAGGCTCAGAAGGTCGGATAGTATTTCAGAGTATCTTATGAAGCATACAAACAACTGGGGGTGAACGGATACTCAATAAGTGCAAGGAATTTTCAATGAGGGTATTCATGTGGTAAAGATCTGCAAGGCAGTAAGCTTAAAGGATTTTCGAAACAACGGAGAGCAATTTAGGGCATCTTGTAATGACAAGAGCATCTGAGGATGAATGTATGAATGACAATTATAGGTAGTTTTCCATAAGGGTATTTTGGTGGTAGGGAATTGTAAAGTCGATGGGCATAAGGGTCTCGTGAAAACATCGGAGAGTAGCTTCAGAATCTTCTGGCGCAGCAGGTGATCCTCTGTAATAAGGGGCTCTCCGGGAGGAAGTAATTATGAGAACCTAGAGTCAGAGTTAGTAAAATTGCTTAACCCGAATAGAAGAGATGTCAGAGTCCCAGAGTATAGGTCAAGGAGTAAAAGATCCTACTACCACCCAACGGCGACGTGGGCCCGTAAGACACACAACCATGCTAGTAAAAACTTTTACAATGTCTAGACTCGATTTCGGCCAAGGAGTATGGAAGGGGATTCCTACAGGCAGTCAGATCTGATACCAACTTGTGACGCCCCCGATTCAATCGTACACTAATCATACACGTAAACATGTACGATCAAGATCAGGGACTCACGTGAAGATATCACAACACAACTCTACAAATAAAATAAGTCATACAAGCATCATATTACAAGCCAGGGGCCTCGAGGGCTCGAATACAAGAGCTCGATCATAGACGAGTCAGCGGAAGCAACAATATATGAGTACAGACATAAGTAAACAAGTCTACCTTAAGAAGGCTAGCACAAACTGGGATATAGATCGAAAGAGGCGCGGGCCTCCTGCCTGGGATCCTCCTAAACTACTCCTGGTCGTCATCAGCGGGCTGCACGTAGTAGTAGGCACCTCCAGTGTAGTAGAAGTCATCGTCGACGGTGGTGTCTGGCTCCTGGACTCCAACGTCTGGTCGCGGCATTCGGGTATAGGAAAGGGGAAAAGGGGGAGCAAAGCAACCATGAGTACTCATCCAAAGTACTCGCAAGCAAGGAGCTACACTATATATGTATGCATTGGTATCAAATGGAAAAGGGGGTAACATATGTGGACTAAACTGCAGAATGCCGAAATAAGAGGGGGATAGCGAGTCCTATCGAAGACTACGCTTCTGGTAACCTCTATCTTGCAGCAGAGGAAGAGAGTAGATGGTAAGTTCACCAAGTAACATCGCATAGCATAATCCTAACTGATGATCCTCCCCTCGTGGCCCTGTGAGAGAGCGACCACCGGTTGTATCTGGCACTTGGAAGTGTGTGTTTTATTAAGTATCCGGTTCTAGTTGTCATAAGGTCAAGGTACAACTCCAAGTCGTCCTGTTACCAAAGATCACAACTATTCGAATAGATTAACTTCCCTGCGGAGGTGCACCACATTTCCCAACACGCTCGATCCTCTTTGGCCGGACACACTTTCCTGGGTCATGCCCGGCCTCGAAAGATCAACACGTCGCAGCCCTACCTAGGCACAACAGAGAGGTCAGCATGCTGGTCTAAATCCTATGGCGCAGGGGTCTAGGCCCATCGCCCATTGCACACCTGCACGTTGCATACGCGGCCGGTGAGCAGACCTAGCCTCCCTTATACAAGAGCAGGCGTTCCAGTCCAACCCGGCGCGCGCCGCTCAGTCGCTGACGTCACGAAGGCTTCGGCTGATACCATGATGTCGAGTGCCCATAACTGTTCCCGCGTAGATGGTTAGTGCGTATAGGCCAGTAGCCAGACTCAGATCAAATACCAAGATCTCGTTAAGCGTGTTATTTTGAAGTAATTGTGAACGCCGACCAGGGCCAGGCCCACCTCTCTCCTAGGTGGTCTCAACCTGCCCTGTCGCTCCGCCTCGAAGTAACAGTCGGGGGCCGTTGGGAACTTAGGCCCACCACTACCTGGATGGAGCCACCTGCCCCTTCAGCCCCCACATCAGTATCACTTGCGGGTACTCAACGAGCCGACCCGACTTTAGTCACCAGATGTATAGTATGTATATATGTATGTATAAATCCGTGATCACCTCCCGAGTGATCACGGCCCGATAGTATAGCATGGCAGACGGACAAGAATGTAGGGCCACTGATGATAAACTAGCAATCCTATACTAAGCGTTAGGATTGTAGGTAAAGGTAACAACAGTAGTAGCAAGGACATGCTATGCATCAGAATAGGATTAACGGAAAGCAGTAACATGCTACACTACTCTAATGCAAGCAGTATAGAGAAGAGTAGGCGATATCTGGTGATCAAGGGGGGGGCTTGCCTGATTGCTCTGGGAAGAGAGAGGGGTCGTCAACAGCGTAGTCGATCGGGGCACCAGCAACAGCGTCAGCCTCGTAGTCTACCGGAGAGAAGAGGGGGAAGAAACAATGAATACAATGCAAACAGATGCATAATGATGCTTGACAAGATAAGTAGCTGTGCTAGGGGTGCCCTAACGCGGTATGAGGTGATACCGGTGAAGGGGGGAAACATCCGGGAAAATATCCCCGATGTTTCACGTTTTCGGACAGATGAATCGGAGGGGGAAAGTTGCGTGTTCGCTATGCTAGGGATGTGTGGCGGACGAACGGGCTGCGTATCCGGATTCGTCTTGTCGTTCTGGGCAACTTTCATGTACAAAGTTTTTCCATCCAAGCTATGGTTTATTTTATATTAATTTTTAAAGTTTTAATTCATTTTTCTGATATTTCTGGAATTAATATTAATTCGAAATTAAATAGTTAAATGCTAGGTGCACCCAGCTCTGCGTACACAGAAGTGTACCAGAGGCTGACAGGTGGGCCAGGAGGTCCCAGTTGACCAGTCAACGTTTGACTAGTCAACAGGGTGTGGCCCCCCCATCATTGACTGTTACACTAACATAGTAGTTAATTTAGTCTAACTAATTTATTAGGCTAACAAATTTTAATTTGTTTAATTAAACCTGTTAAATTAAGTTAATTAATTGATTATGTATTGTCATTTATATTTTTTTAATCTTTTTTTTCCTTTTCTCTCAACAGGGGGACGACCCCACCTGTCATAGGCCCAAGTGGCCAAGCGGGGTGGGTGGCTTAACAGGCGCAGACGCCCGTGGAGGCCGAACCCGCCTGGGCGCAGGGCGAGGCCGAAGCCATGGCGGGGCGGGCCAGTGAAGGGGAGGTGGCCGGCGGCCAGGTGCGGTGGTGCCTGGGGCGGGCCCGCGAGCTACATCGGCGGGTGTCGAGCTGCGGCAGAAAGAGGAGGCGACGGCAGGCGAGGGAGGGGGGCGTACGGGCACGAGCGGCCGCGGGGAGGAGCAACGGCGACGGGTGAGGCGCAGGGTGTGGGCGAGGCACGGGCGCGGTGCCTTCGCCCCGGGCACTGGCATGGTCGGGTGATGTCGAGGATGACGCCGTGACGAGCAGAGGCCGAAGGCGAGCAACGACGCGAGCGACTGCGGGCGTGCCGATGAAGCAGGCAGCAGCGGTCAGTGGGCGAGCAGCAGCGTCGCAAGGGCGCGGCGGGGGTGGCCGCGGGCGCGGTTGGGAGCTAGCGCAGGTGCAGGTGGGAGCCGGGGTGGTGCAGGACGGCGGGCGCGCATGGCGTGGCGGGTCTACGGCAGCGGGCGGGGAGCGGGCGCGGACCGTGGGCGCGCGGGAGCGCGGCCACGCATGCGCTAGGTGCGGCGGGGGAGGGGGGGGGACGGCCCCGGCGACAGATGGGTGGAAGGGAGGAAGCTCACGACATGGTGTAGGGGTTAGGCAGCGGGCTCGATGAGGAGTCGGGGAGGCGGCGACGATGGTGGGGCGGCTCCGGCGAAGAAGTGGCCGGACGAGGCGGTGACGGTGTGCGGCGGCGGCGTGCGTGGACGGTGTCCGGCGAGAAGGAGGGCGAGGATGAGCGACAAAGACGGGGAGGCGGCACCGACGACGGCGGGTGATGGTGGGGCGGCTGCAGCGGGGGTTCCAGGCGGCGGCGGCGGCGAACGCCCCCCGATCCCGAAGATGGGGAGTGGAACGAGTGGGGCAACTGGGGGAGGGGGGTGGTTTGCCCCGATCTAGAAATCAGGGGGGGGAGCGAGCGAGAGAGAGTGGGGGTCGGGGTAGTGGGGGAGAGGGGCTAGGGTTTCTGGCGCCCGGCGGGGAGTAGTAGCGGGCGTGGTTGGGCCGGCCTGGCGGCCCAGTAGCCTGCTGGGCCGGGGCCCAGCTAGGGGGGTCCTTTTACCTTGTTTTGTTTTTGTTTTAATCATGTTTAGTCTTTTTCTTTTTTTCTCTTTAGTGTTTTATTTATAGTCCCATCTTATCTGAGTTTTATAAAAACATAAAAGTTGTACCAAAATCAGCATTACTAATTATACCTCTGTTACCAAAGTTTAAACCCCTAGATGAAATAGTTTAACATTTTATTAATTATAAATCCATTTAAACATTTGTTTTGCTACCGTTTTAATCATCTAAGAGTATTTAAACATTTTATAAACGTGTGGTTCCTCCACTATAGTTACTTCTGCATCATTGGGCACAACCCGAACATTTTGGTTTTAAAGTTTGAAAATTTTGATGTTTGCCTTTATTCAATTTCGAATTTGAATTGGTTTTTGAACTAACGTGAGATTATCATCAGTAAATGCGATGACGTGGCATCATTAACGGGGGATTACTGTAGCCTAATTATCCGGGCGTCACAGCAGTATTCAAAAAGGGTCTTCCAAGAATAATAGACATACTATCGTCCTCGGGAATATTAAGAATAACAAAGTCCGTTAAAATAGTAACGTTTGCAACTACAACAGGCACATCCTCACAAATACCGACAGGTATAGCAGTTGATTTATCACCCATTTCCAAAGATATTTCAGTAGGTGTCAACTTATTCAAATCAAGTCTACGATATAAAGGCAGAGGCACAACACTAACACCGGCTCGAAGATCACATAAAGCAGTTTTAACATAGTTTCTTTTAATGGAGCATGGTATAGTGGGTACTCCTGGATCTCCAAGTTAATTTGGTATTCCACGCTTAAAAGTATAATTAGCAAGCATGGTGGAAATTTCAGCTTCCGATATCTTTCTTTTATTAGTAACAATATCTTTCATGTACTTAGCATAAGGATTCATTTTAAGCATATCAGTTAATCGCATACGCGAAAAGATAGGTCTAATCATTTCAGCAAAGCGCTCAAAATCCTCATCATCCTTTTTCTTGGATGGTTTGGGAGGAAAAGGCATGGGTTTCTGAACCCAAGGCTCTCTTTCCTTACCGTGTTTCCTAGCAACAAAGTCTCTCTTATCATAACGTTGATTCTTTGATTGTGGGTTATCAGGATCAACGGCAGGTTCAATTTCTATATCATTATCATTACTAGGTTGAGCATCATCATGAATATTATCATTAACATTATCACTAGTTTCAGGTTCATTACCAGATTGTGTTTCAGCATCAGAAATAGAAATATCATTTGGATTCTCAGGTGTTTCAGCAATAGGTTCACTAGAAGCATGCAAAGTCCTATCATTTTTCTTTTTCTTCCTTTTAGAAGGACTAGGTGCATCTATATTATTTCTCTGAGAATCTTGCTCAATTCTCTTAGGGTGGCTGTCGGTGTCAAAACCGGCGGATCTCGGGTAGGGGGTCCTGAACTGTGCGTCTAAGGCGGATGGTAACAGGAGGTAGGGGACACGAAGTTTTACCCAGGTTCGGGCCCTCTTGATGGAGGTAAAACCCTACGTCCTGCTTGATTAATATTGACGATATGGGTAGTACAAGAGTAGATCTACCACGAGATCAGAGAGGCTAAACCCTAGAAGCTAGCCTATGGTATGATTGTATGCTATTGTTGTCTCCTACGGACTAAAACCCTCTGGTTTATATAGACACCGAAGGGGGCTAGGGTTACACAAGGTCGGTTACAAAGGAGGAGATATACATATCCATGTTTCCTAGCTTGCCTTCCACGCCAAGTAGAGTCCCATCCGGACACGAGATGAAGTCTTCAATCTTGTATCTTCATAGTCCAACAGTCCGGCCAAAGGATATAGTCCGGCTGTCCGGTGACCCCCTAATCCAGGACTCCCTCAGTAGCCCCCGAACCAGGCTTCAATGACGATGAGTCCGACGCGCAGTGTTGTCTTCGGCATTGCAAGGCGGGTTCTTCTCCAACTTTCAAGTGTTCGTAGGTAGTGTCCGGCTCCATAAATGTTGAACCTCTCGGCTTCTGTGCCCAATAAGGGTTATCTCCCACGCGTCGAATGAATACGAGGCACCAGGGCGTTTTTACATTCGCCCCCTAGCCAAATGAATAAATTGTCTATTAAAGGGATGGGGATTCTTAGATCCGATCCATATCATCCTCCCTCAGCGAGAATTCATCAGAGCGTGCTTCGGAAAGATCCATTCCAGCATGGCCGACCTCCGCAGCTCCTCCTCCCGCCCCTGTAGCCCTAAGCCCGGTGATTGGGAGAGGTGTTCAGTCCCGCACAGTCGATTAGTCGAGCTGCAGACTAAGGGATTTCTCCCTCCGGCATATATGGTGCCCGTTCGAGCCGGGCTCGCCACCTACAATGGCGGGGCGCAAGAGGAGAGCCTTCCTTGTCCCTCCATGGGAGAACGGGTCTGCCTTGTTCCTTATTTACTAAGGGGACTCAGATTGCCAATTCATCCATTCCTCCGCGGGCTCCTAGAGTTCTACGGCCTCCCATTACACAATCTCACCCCTGCCTCCATTCTACATATCGCCGTCTATGTTGCTCTCTGCGAGTTGTTCCTGGGCTGCGAGGCTCACTTCGAGTTGTGGAAAAGGCTATTCTGCCTTGTCCCTCGCACACAGAGGGAATCACTTTATCAAGTGGGCGGAGCCAAAATATGGCGCATCGCCGAGACCGGATACCTGTCCGGTACCCCAAAGAAGTCGTCCAAAGACCGGCCTTCAGAATGGTTCTACATGGAGGACGTCCCCCTTTCGGACCCTGTTCGGCGGGGTCTTCCTGAGTTCAACAATGCTCCTCTGAAGAAGCACCGAAGTTGGTGCCCACGGAGCCCCCAGGCGAAAGACAACGGAGAAGTCCTTTATCTAATGAACCGGATCAAAGCACTGGCTCAATGGGATTGACAATAATTGAAGTTATGTCGATTTGCATAATGCGGGGAGTGCAGCCACTTCAATATCGTGGGCACCCCTTGTGGTGTTATAACGGGGCGGATGACGCCACCCGCGGCGGGCGTAAGGGTCCGGATAATGCTGCCGCTCTAGCGAAGATTCTGTCTGAACTGTTCAAGGGTGAGGAGGAGGAGTTCACCCGCATCAAGCCACGGGATGGATTCTCCATGTACAATCCTCCAAGCTGGGTAAGTTATATCTCCCTGCTCCCATTTTTCCCGCATTCTTTGTCGTAAGTATTCACCCTGCCACTTTGCGGCAGGAACTGCGAAAATCCATAAAGGAGGTCAGCATCCCTTCTCCACAACCGGAGGACCCTAACCGGGCCCTCAACTCCGGACTCGAAGAAGATTCGGCTATATCCGTGGAGCTGATAGACCGGCAGTTCTATCAGTTAAGCTGCAACGATGCCACAGTGGCCATTATGGCCGACTATCCCGGACTGCTCCCTGCATCGCACGTAAGAAAAACAAAAAATCCCAACTCCAAAACTAGGATCCCCTTTTAGACACTTCACCCACCATATACACATGGCATTTTACAGGGGAGGCATTCGGGACGCCCTGCCGAACCCACGACAACGCGCCAACAAGAGGCACCGAGGCCGGGTAGGCCAAAAAGGAAGGCAGTCAGGACGGAGACGCCGACGCAAAGGTATAACAAACCCCGCTCCGTGGTTATCGTCTTTCTTGAAATATAATGACGCCCGCATTTCTTTAACAGAAAAAACGCTCGCTGGAATATGTCCGGCGATGTCACTAATCATGCATCCACCAGCCGGGCGCCAGGACCGGACATAGAGGCGGAAGCCGATATGGGGCAGGCGCCGGATAATCCCCCTACGGAGGATGCGGATAGATTATCCGCTACTAACTCAGAAGTGGAAAGCGCCATGAACCATAGGCGCCGCCGGGCCGTACTCCGGGACGCTTGTTTCTCACCGGAGGCATTTGATGCCTTTAATTCCGGAGAGGCATACCTCTGTGCTGCTCAAGATGGCCTAGCCAGAGCCACGGATCAATATGTAAAGGATGTATGGGTAAGTGAATCTGATGATTCATATGTATCAGTAGCCCCTGAGACTTGAAACAGTTAGCAGAACTGATTTAAGGATCATCTTTATTGTGCAGGTTCTTACAGAGAAGAATACTAGGCTAACACAGGAGCTAGAGGAATGCAAGACCCAACTACGGGCTGCTGTGGCGGCATTGTAGGAACCGAAAAAGTCACCTACTGGTAACATTTTATTTTAAAGAGTGATAGTTACCATATAATGTGCGGCATGGCTGCAGATCTAACAACTGATGTTGCAGATGAATCCGGAGAAAATCCGGAGGACCAGCATGTTATGCGATAGCTAGAGGCTGGCAAACGCGTGCTGACTGAGGTTAGGCGGGAGAAAAACAATCTCCATGACGCCAATATTAAGCTGAGCGTGGAACTAAAAGACGTTCGGGGCCAGCTTGCCGACTCCGAGAAGGAGAATAAGCGGCTTCGGCGCGACATTTTCAGTAAGTGCTTGAACGAATCCTTTTAAAGGAATTCGGCGAAGAAGCCGACTAACAGCGTTATGTGTGTAGGTATGCTGACGGGTCGTCCCGTGGAGGAAATGCCCGGGTCTACGAGTGATCTTCTATCCGAGCTATCACATCTACACGAACAAGTTCGGCAGGTGATGCAAGGTGTTGCCCAGGCTTTGTGGCCATCCGTCTCCCTACCAGAGGGCGTTGCAGAGCTTACGGAGAAGCTCAAGGGAGCACGGCGGCGCCTCCGATTATGGAAGATATCGGCCTGCCGACAGGGTGCCAGAGAGGCCTGGGCCATGGTGAAGACTCGGTATACCAAGGCAGTCCCAAATCACATGGCCGAGGTCGGACCTGTGGGGCCTGACGGAAGAGAGATCCCCGTTAGCTTAGTTTATGGGCAAGTAGAATTAGCCGCAAAGTATTCTCAACAGGATTGTAAGCTAGACCGCCTGTTGGATGGTATAGAGGAGGAATTTAGTCAGTCCGCATGACTATGTAATTAAAGTGACATGTATAATGCCTTCTAGCCGGATTGTAGATCATTTGTTGTTGCGGACCTTTTCGCTTCAACCTCCGGGCCCGATAGTCCGGAGTGAATCCGAATACCCGCTTAGTTATATAAAACCGGGGTATGCGTGGAGACCAGGCGTAGGGGTCATTAGTGCTTTATCAGACAAGTGCCCAACTAGTTATGTTATATTACATGGGTAGTAAGAAACATCTTCCAGGGAGAATAGTTCCGTTAAGGGTTCCTTTCCCTGGGTAAGCATGCCCTAAAGTGCATGTCCGGACTGCGATAAGAAACGCAGAAAAAGCATCTGGGGGCAGATATGGATAATAAATAAAAATCATCTTTTGTTCACCGACCGAATATTCCCTTAAGAACGCTAGCTTTCGTCTTCACCCAGTCTGAGGTACACATCCGGCTGACCCGACAGTAACAATCGCAGAGGTGCTCCCCTTATGCCCTAGCCAAATTAACGGGAACGTAGGGCATAAATACAAGAGCCAGGCAACCCAGCTTGGCCAAAACTTAAGTCATATCGATGCATATAATGGTGAAAAAAGGTACATGCGGAAGTATAACACATGTGTTGGGCGTGAGGCCCAGATAAATAAGTTAAGCTTCTGTGAAAGAAGCCCCCAGGTATGAAGAGTGCGGCTAGCGCATCTGTAATGTACAAGCGAGGCACAAGGTGACCCTTGAAGGCCTAGAGAAATAATAAAAGAAAGAAAGAAAGGGAAAAAAGATAGATGATGTATATGCAGAAAATGGACAAAGGGAGGGGACTAACATAGAGTCCGGTGCTAGGCGTAGAATCTTCGGAGCCTGGCCGCGTTCCATGGGTTCGGCTCGAGTCGACTAGTCGATGCATCCCGCAGTCGGTACGCTCCACCGGTCAGAACTTGGTCAATAATGAAGGGACCTTCCCATTTGGGCTCGAGCTTGTTCTTTTTCTTATCCGGCAGGCGTAGAACTAGTTCGCCAACGTTATAAGTTTTGGCCCGTACTTCTCTGCTTTGGTATCTGCGAGCCTGTTGCTGATAAAATGCGGAACGGGCTTTGACTACGTCGCGCTCCTCCTCCAAGGTGTCCAGATTGTCCTGCCGATCGAGCTCAGATTCTCTTTCTTCATACATGCGCACTCGAGGTGAGTCATGAATTATGTCACAGGGCAAGACTGCCTCTGCGCCGTACACCATAAAGAAGGGTGTATATTCGGTACTATGATTCGGCATGGTCCGCAGCCCCCAGAGTACGAAGTCGAGCTCCTCTACCCAGTGCGTGTTAGACTCCATTAAGGAACGCACTAATCTGGGTTTAATGCCGCTCATTATAAGACCGTTTGCTCGCTCGACTTGATCGTTGGTTTGTGGGTGATAGACTGAAGTATAATCGAGCTTGATGCCCATTTTGCTGCACCAGAGTTTTACCTCGTCGGCCGTGAAGTTCGTGCCATTGTCAGTGATGATGCTGTGGGGGACGCCATAACGGTGTACAACCCCGGATATGAAGCCTATCACCAGTCCGGATTCGGCTGTTTTAACAGGTTTGGCCTCTATCCATTTGGTGAATTTATCCACCATGACCAGTAAGTATTTTTTCTTGTGGGTTCCCCCTTTAAGGGGTCCAACCATGTCAAGCCCCCAGACTGCAAAGGGCCATGTAATGGGGATTGTTTGGAGGGCGGTGGGTGGCATGTGGCTTTGATTTGCAAAGAGCTGGCAACCGGCGCAACGTTGGACCAAGTCCTGTGCGTCTGCCCGGGCTGTTGGCCAATAGAATCCTGTGCGGAAGGCCTTGCTTACAAGGGCCCGGGCTGCAGCGTGATGACCGCCGAGTCCGGCGTGAATTTCTGCCAAAAGGTTCCACCCTTCCTCTTCGAAGATGCACCTTTGAAGGACTCCGGTAGTGCTTTTTTTGTACAATTCTCCCTCATGGACCCTGTAGGCCTTGTATCGCCGCACTATGCAGCGTGCCTCATTTTGGTCCTCCAGAAGTTCCTATCTAGTTAGGTAGGCCAGGAATGGTTCTGTCCACTGGGCAATAATGGCCATTATTACGTGGGCTGAAGGTGTTATTTCGGTGGCAGAGCCTCCGATTGTGTCAGAGTATTTGGTATCGGGGATTTTGGCCGGGTCCGGAATAGTGTTACCGGTGTCTCCTTCCCATACTACGGATGGCTTGAACAGCCTTTCTAGAAATATGTTGGGGGGGGGACCGTATCGCGTTTTGCGCCAATGCGGGTGAGGACATCCGCCGCCTGATTGTTTTCCCGAGCCACATGGTGAAATTCGAGCCCCTCGAACCGAGCTGACATTTTAGGACGGCGTTTCGATAGGCCGCCATTTTTGGATCCTTGGCGTCAAAGTCTCCATTTATTTGGGATATTGCGAGGTTTGAATCCCCACGCACCTCCAGGCGTTGAATGCCCATGGAGACTGCCATCCGAAGAATATGCAACAGAGCTTCGTATTCGGCTGCATTGTTGGAGTCTGTATACAATATTTGCAGTATGTACTAAACGGTATCCCCGGTTGGGGATGTCAGGACGACGCCAGCCCCTAGACTGTCCGGCATTTTAGAGCCATCGAAGTGCATGATCCAGTTGGAGTATGCGCCGTACTCTTTAGGGAGTTCGGCCTCCGTCCATTCGGCGACGAAGTCGGCCAATACTTGCGATTTAATGGCTCCTCGAGGTTTGTATGTTATGTCGAATGGGAGGAGCTCGATGGCCCATTTGGCAATCCAGCCCGTAGCATCATGGTTGTTTATAATATCATTAAGTGGCACTTCCGAGGCTACCGTAATCGAACACTCTTGAAAGTAGTGTCGTAGCTTCCGGGACGCCATGAATACCGCATAGGCTATCTTTTGATAATGTGGGTACCGTGATTTGCATGGAGTGAGGACAGTGGATACATAGTATACCGGCTTTTGAAGAGGGAATTTATGTCCGGCAGCTTCTCGTTCGACGACGAGCACTGCGCTTACAACTTGATGAGTTGCCGCAATGTACAACAACATTGGTTCGCCAATGTTTGGCGCGGCCAGGATTGGGTTGGTTGCCAAAATGGTCTTTATTTCTTCCAACCTGGCTGTGGCAGCATCCGTCCACTCGAAGTGTTCGGTGCGCCGAAGAAGGCGATAAAGGGGTAAAGCCTTTTCTCCTAAGCGGGAGATAAAGCGGCTTAGAGCCGCCACGCATCCAGTTAACTTCTGGATTTGTTTGAGGTCTGTTGGTGTAGCCAACTGTGACAAAGCTCAGATTTTGGCCGGATTAGCTTCTATACCTCTACTGGAGACAATGAAACCCAGGAGCTTTCCGGCTGGTACGCCGAAGACGCATTTTTTTGGGTTGAGCTTGATGTCGTATGTTCGGAGGTTGTCGAATGTGAGCCTCAAGTCGTCTATCAAAGAGTCGACATGTTTGGTTTTGACAACCACATCGTCTACGTATGCCTCTACTGTTTTGCCGATTTGTTTCTCCAGACATGTCTGAATCATGCGCTGATATGTTGCGCCGGCGTTCTTGAGCCCAAAAGGCATTGTGTTAAAACAGAAGGGACCGTATGGTGTGATGAATGCCGTTGCGGCTTGGTCGGACTCCGCCATATTGATTTTGTGGTAACCGGAGTATGCGTCGAGGAAACACAATGACTCGTGTCCGGCGGTAGCATCAATGATTTGATCGATGCGTGGGAGGGGGAAGGGATCCTTTGGGCAAGCTTTATTGAGGTCTTTGAAATCGACACAAAGGCGCCAGGATTTGTCCTTCTTTGGTACCATCACCAGGTTTGCTAGCCAATCCGGGTGTTTTATTTCTTTGATGAATTCGGCCTCCAATAACTTGGCTAGTTCCTCTCCCATGGCCTGTCTCTTAGTTTCGGAGAAACGCCGAAGAGCTTTCTTGACCGGCTTGAATCCCTTTAGGATATTGAGGCTATGCTCCACCAGCCTGCGTGGGATTCCTGACATGTCTGAGGGATGCCAGGCGAATATGTCCCAGTTCTCGCGCAAGAACTCTCGTAGTGTGGTGTCCACAGCGGGGCTTAACTGTGCCCCGATGGAGGCTGTTTCTGTAGGGTCCGTTGGGTGGACTTGGAATTTGACTATTTCATCCGCTAGTTTAAAAGAGGTGGACTTGGATATCTTGTCGAGTATCACGTCGTCCTTGTCCACTGTGGAGCGTAGCGTGGTTAATTCCTCGACCGAGTGGGCTTCGGATAATGCCTCGAGGGCCAATGCGGCTATTTTATTTTCGGCATGGAGTGCTGTGTCTGGATCGCTGGCGAGAGTGATGATTCCGTTGTGCCTGGGCATTTTGAGCTTCATGTACCCGTAATGAGGTACGGCTTGGAAGATTGTGAATGCCTCCCGTCCTAAAAGAGCGTGATAACCACTGCTGAACGGGGCCACTTGGAATGTAATTTCTTCGGACCTGTAATTATCCGGCGTGCCGAATACCACATCTAGTGTGATTTTCCCAGCACAACGTGCTTCCCGACTAGGGATGATTCCTCTAAAGGTTGTGCTACTTTGCTCATGCGGTTCCAGTCTATTTCCATCTTTTGAAGAGTTTCCTCATAGATGAGGTTTAATCCGCTGCCGCCGTCCATGAGTACTTTGGTGAGTCGAAAGTCGTCCATGATTGGACTGAGGACCAGTGCGGCTGGTGCTCGGGCTGTTCGGAATTTAGGTTCGTCACTGGCATTGAAGGTAATAGCCGTGTCACTCCATGGATTTACTGCTGCTACGTGGCAGATTTCGGCCATGCTGCGGAGTGTTCGCTTGCGTCTATTATTTGACGTGAAGGTCTCAAAGACCGTTAACACCGCACTGTTATCCACAGGATGGTGCTCTGTGGTATTTGGGAGAAGAAGATCCTCACCACTTTTGGCAACCTGCCGGAGTATCCAACATGCTCTAAGGTTGTGCGTTGGTATTGTATCCGCCGTACTTTGAATTTTGCAGGGTCCATTGAGCCATCCCTCCAGTACGGTTCCATACCCTGTAGAGGGTTTTTGCTTTTTGGTAGTTGACCCGGGTGTATTGTGATAATGCACCCTTTTGTTTCGGACTGGGTTTGTATTAAGGGCCGGATTATCCCAAAAGTTTATTTCGGTTTTCCAGGCACTTTCCATCGCACAGTACTTTCGTACTATGGACGCCAGGTCAGCGAAGCATCTTATATCATGGTGATTTATGGCGTTAAGGATTCCCTTGTCCGTGCAATTATTACAAAAAATAGGATTGCATCTTCCTCACGACAGTCCTTAACCTTGTTCATCGCAAGGAGGAATCTGGCCCAATAGTGATGTACTGTTTCCTGGGGCTCTTGCCTGATGTGGGAAAGATCGCTTATGCTTGGGTGGGTGGGTGGAATTGAATCCGAACCCTCACCTGATCTGGGATCCAGGGGCCGAGGAATTTCCAATTTTGGAAGTTCCAGTTCCGGGGTGTGACCCGATAATCCTAGCCCGCTGCCTGACTCTAAGTTCACGGATTGGATGTTGTCCTCCCGCGAACGGGCATCCGGCTTAGAGAGCTTGGGAATCCGGACATAGTTGGTCCTCAAGATGGAGGAAAGTTCGCCGCATTGTTCCTCCACCACTGCAATATGATGGGTGACCGGTGGAGAGTTAATCTCCCTTTGATCGGGTTTAAGCCCAATCCAATCATAGTCCGTAGCGACTCCCAAGGCGGCGATGCGATCTAGGAGCTCATTTAAGGAGGCGAGCTCCATTGGATCCATCTGTTCGGCAAGTGCCGATTTGACGTGGCGGCTGTTTTTGATGACCCGAGAAGTCATCGTCGGCGCGGCGGCCGAACAGGTGGTCATGATGAAACCGCCTAGCCGGAGAGTTTGGCCGACAGCCAAAGCTCCCCCGACAGTAGTACCGTCTTTAAAGACGAGACGAGACATCCTTCCTTATAGCGACGACACAGAGGAACTCTCAGTGAAAGCAACAATGTCGGTGTCAAAACCGGCGGATCTCGGGTAGGGGGTCCCGAACTGTGCGTCTAAGGCGGATGGTAACAGGAGGTAGGGGACACGAAGTTTTACCCAGGTTCGGGCCCTCTTGATGGAGGTAAAACCCTACGTCCTGCTTGATTAATATTGATGATATGGGTAGTACAAGAGTAGATCTACCACGCGATCAGAGAGGCTAAACCCTAGAAGCTTGCCTATGGTATGATTGTATGCTATTGTTGTCTCCTACGGACTAAAACCCTCCGGTTTATATAGACATCGAAGGGGGCTAGGGTTACACAAGATCGGTTACAAAGGAGGAGATATACATATCCGTGTTGCCTAGCTTTCCTTCCACGCCAAGTAGAGTCCCATCCGGACACGAGACGAAGTCTTCAATCTTGTATCTTCATAGTCCAATAGTCCGGCCAAAGGATATAGTCCGGCTGTCCGGAGACCCCCTAATCCAGGACCCCCTCAGTGGCCTTCAGGATACAGAGGTTCCTGAGTCATTCTACCAGTTCTAGTAGCCACTCTAACATCATAATCATTATTCTTACTATTCAATTCATTGAGCAAATCATTTTGAGCCTTAAGTACTTGTTCTACTTGAGTGGTAACCATAGAAGCATGTTTGCTAATAAGTTTAAGTTCACCTTTGACATTAGCCATATAATCACCCAAGTGTTCAAGCATATTTGAATTATATTTCAATTGTCTACCAAAATAAGCATTAAAATCTTCTTGCTTCACCATAAATTTATCAAACTCATCTAAGCATGGGCTAGCAAACTTAGTAAATGGGATTTCAGCTTTATCATATCTATAGAGAGAATTTACCTTTACTACCTGTGTCGGGTTATCAAGACCATGTATTTCTTCAATAGGTAATGGATTAAGATCATATGTTTCTTCAATAGGCGGTAAATTAAGACCGTGTATTTCTTCAATAGGAGGTAAATTCTTAACATCTTCAGCTTTAATACCTTTTTCTTTCATAGATTTCTTTGCCTCTTGCATATCTTCAGGACGAGAAATAGAACACCTCTTTTCTTCGGAGTTGGTTTAGGAATAGGCTCAGGAAGTGTCCAATTATTTTCATTTGTCAACATATTATTCAATAGAATTTCAGCTTCATCCGGTGTTCTTTCCCTGAAAACAGAACCAACACAACTATCAAGGTAATCTCTGGAAGCATCGGTTAGTCGATTATAAAAGATATCAAGTATTTCATTTTTCTTAAGAGGATGATCAGGCAAAGCATTAAGTAACTTGAGAAGCCTCCCCCAAGCTTGTGGGAGACTCTCTTCTTCAATTTGCACAAAATTATATATATCCCTCAAAGCAGCTTGTTTCTTATGAGCAGGGAAATATTTAGCAGAGAAGTAATAAATCATATCCTGGGGACTACGCACACAAACATGATCAAGAGAATTAAACCATATCTTAGCATCACCCTTTAATGAGAACGGAAATATTTTAAGGATATAAAGATAGCGAGATTTCTCATCATTAGTGAACAGGGTGGCTATATCATTTAATTTAGTAAGATGTGCCGCAACAGTTTCAGATTCATAGCCATGAAAAGGATTAGATTCAACCAAAGTAATTATACCAGGATCAACAGAGAATTCATAATCCTTATCAGTAACATAGATAGGTCAAGTAGCAAAAGCAGGGTCAGGTTTCATTCTAGCATTAAGAGATTGCTGCTTCCATTTAGCTAATAACCTCTTGAGCTCGTATCTATCTTTGTGAGCTAAAATAGCTAAAGCAGCTTCCTTTTCAAAAACATAACCCTCAGGAATAACAAGTGATTCATATTTATTAGGGGGAGAGTCTTCGTCATCACTCTCATCAATATTATCAGTTTCAATATTTTCATTCTCTCTAACCCCAGCAAGTTGTTCATCAAGAAATTCACCAAGTGGCACAGTAGTATCAAGCATAGAAGTAGTTTCATCATAAGTATCATGCATAGCAGAAGTGGCATCATCAATAACATGCGACATATCACAACAAATAGCAGAAGCAGGTTTAGGTGTTGCAAGCTTACTCAAAAAAGGTGAATCAAGTGCAGAGCTAGATGGCAGTTCCTTACCTCCCCTCGTAGTTGAGGGATAAATCTTGGTTTTTGGATCTCTCAAGTTCTTCATAATGATAAGCAGATATAAATCCCAAGTGACTCAAAGAATAGAGCTATGCTCCCTGGCAACGGCGCCAGAAAATAGTCTTGATAACCCACAAGTATAGGGGATCGCAACAGTTTTCGAGGGTAGAGTATTCAACCCAAATTTATTGATTCGACACAAGGGGAGCCAAAGAATATTCTCAGGTATTAGCAGCTGAGTTGTCAATTCAACCACACCTGGAAACTTAATATCTGCAGCAAAGTGTTTAGTAGCAAAGTAATATGATAGTAGTGGTAATGGTAGCAAAAGGTAATGATAACAAAAGTAATGTTTTTGGTATTTTGTAGTGATGACAGCAATAGCAACGAAAAGTAAATAAGCGAAGAACAATATATGGAAAGCTCGTAGGCAATAGATCGTCGATAGAGAATTATGCCGGATGCGGTTCATCATGTAATAGTCATAACCTAGGGAGACACAGAACTAGCTCCAATTCATCAATGTAATGTAGGCATGTATTCCGAATATAGTCATACGTGCTTATGGAAAAGAACTTGCATGACATCTTTTGTCCTACCCTCCTGTAGCAGCGGGGTCCTAATGGAAACTAAGGGATATTAAGGCCTCCTTTTAATAGAGTACTAGACCAAAGCATTAACACATAGTGAATACATGAACTCCTCAAACTACGGTCATCACCGGGAGTGGTCCCGATTATTGTCACTTCGGGGTTGCCGGATCATAACACATAGAAGGTGACTATAGACTTGCAAGATAGGATCAAGAGCTCTCATATATTGATGAAAACATAATAGGTACAGATCTAAAAATCATGGCACTCGGGCCCTTGTAACAAGCATTAAGCATAGCAAAGTCATAGCAACATCAATCTCAGAACATAGTGGATATTAGGGATCAAACCCTAACAAAACTAACTTGATTACATGATAAATCTCATCCAACCCATCACCGTCCAGCAAGCCCACGATGGAATTACTCACGCACGGTGGTGAGCATCATGAAATTGGTGATGGAGGAAGGTTGATGATGATGATGGCGACGGATTCCCCTCTCCGGAGCCCCGAACGGACTCCAGATCAGCCCTCCCAAGAGGTTTTAGGGCTTGGCGGCGGCTCCGTATCGTAAAACTCGATGAATCCTTCTCCCTGATTTTTTTCTCCTAGAAAGCAAATATATAGAGTTGGAGTTGAGGTCGGAGGAGCTCCAGGGGGCCCATGAGGTAGGGGGCGCGCCCAGGGGGGCAGGCCCGCCCCCACCCTCGTGGCTAGGGTGTGGGCCCCCTGGTCTTCATCTTTTGCAAGGATTTTTTTATTATTTCCAAAAGACGTTCCGTGAAGTTTCAGGTCATTCTGAGAACTTTTGTTTCTGCACATAAATAACACCATGGTAATTCTGCTGAAAACAGCGTTAGTCCGGGTTAGTTCCATTCAAATCATGCAAGTTAGAGTCCAAAACAAGGGCAAAAGTGTTTGGAAAAGTAGATACGACGGGGACGTATTAGCTTCTTCCTGCTCGTGTCCTCGAGCATAGCTCGTCTCCGTGACCTCTGCGCCTCGTCCGCTCCCCGTTCGTCGCGATCCCACGTGTCACAGCCCTAGAATTGTTTGCAATTAGTGGCACAAGCATCCATGCATCTTGTCTAAATTACTTCTTTAATTTGAAATGGGGGATAATAAACCCTAGCAGCAAATGAAATTCAACTAGGTTCAAACTTAAATCTTTTCAATGATCCCAAAATGCCCTTTAGAAATGTTCATCATTTTTGAATTCGTCCAGCACCTCTGACAAAAATGATGCACATATTTCTAGGCCATTCATGGATTTTTGAATTAAATCATATCGTATTTGAATTTGGGCATTTAAACACTATAAATAATTGAAATGCTCAAATAATGCTGATTTTAAATGTGGACCACTAGAATAATCCATAGAGTGTCCACAAATTATTGCAGCATTTTACAAAATGCTTTAGTATTTTTACTAATGCCAAAACAGCAGCAGAAAAATAGAAAACAGAAGAAAAATAGAATAGGAACGAAACCCACCTAACTTACCTGGCAGCCCATCCGCAGCCCAACACTGTGCAGCCCAGCCCACCGCAGCCGCCACCGTCTTCAACCTCCTGCCAGTAGGCAGGAGGGCGTGTGCCCGACGCGCGCGCGCACGCGCCAGCCACCTCCTGCTTGCCTGCACGCCGCTGGATTCACCCTAGGGAGCCACGCACCCTCCCTCGACCCTCTGCACCTCCTCCCTCCTCGCAGCTCTCTCCCCTCCCCTCGCTCTCCCGAAGCGGAGCGGAGCTCGTCGCCGCCGTACGCCGTAGACGCGGCCTCCGTGCTCCCCTCGCCTCCCCGACGTGTCCACGAGCATCGCCACGCCTCCCTCGTCCTCTCCGTCCAGCCACGCCTTGCCGGAGGCCTTGCATCGACGCCATCTTCATCGTCTTCGTCGCCGGCCACCGGAGATGCCTCTCGCCGCCCCGCTCGCTCCGGTGCTTCCCCGAGCACGCCGAGGCCACCTCTGCATCCATCATGAGCCCCTGCCCCTAACCCCCCTCCTCTACGACTCGGTTGCGCCCCCTAGCCGCCATTTCCACCGGGCTCGAGCACTCTGCTCCGCCGGCGACACCGTCGTCGTGGCCACAGCCACGCGGGCTCGAAACCAAGCGCGTCACCGCGTTTGCCACACTCCCATGAGGCTGTAGCCCCTCTCCATGCCCCTGTTGTGCATCCCAGCGCCGAACCCGAGCATGCCCGAGCTCCGGCCGCCGCGGCCGAGCTCCCCGCCGTCGCCTCCGGCCGCCCCAGGCCCGGCTGGCGCCACCATCCGACGCGCGCTGGTCTGGGCTCTCGAACGAGCCCAACCACGTTGTGAATGGGGCCCCAGAGCCTGTTCCCGCGGCCCTACGCCACGTCTGGTCATCGCCGGCGGCTAAATGCCGGCGGTTTAGCCTCGGTTGACCAGGGGTTTGACCTCCCCTGACATGTGGGCCCAGGAGCCTGCTTAATTAGTGTTAGGTTTAGTTAGTGTTAACTAACTTAGCTAATTAGATGAGCCACTGACATGCGGGCCCGCCCTGCTAATTACCCTAGAATTAGGACTAACAAAAATTAGTTAGTCTAATGACGCTGACACGCGGGTCCCACAGGTCAGGTTTGACCTGGACCGGGAATGTTGACCTGCTGACGTCGGCATGACCTAATGCTGACGCAGTATCACTTTTCTGGATTTAATTTAATTCAATAAATTCCAGGAAATGTCTAAAACTTTAAAAATTCATAGAAAATCAACCGTAGCTCAGAATGAAATAATTTATATATGAAAAATTATCAGAAAAATTCAAGGAATCTGTTTATGGCATTTTCATGCATGTTAGAACAACCTATGGCTGCTGTTTAGGCCAATTCATATAAATGGAATTTAAACTCTCACATATGGAGTTTGAATTTGAACCTAGGGTTCAAACCAACTCCATTTAACATGTTGCTAGTTGCATCAGCTCAAACCACAGCATATTGACATGTCATGATCATGCATCATATTGTGCATTGCATTGATTGTGTTTCTTTCTCTGTTGCCGGTATTTGTCCCCTCTCGATAGACGTTGTTTCGACGATGAGATCGATGACACCAATGAAGAACTATACTATCTTCAGAAGTGCCAGGCAAGCAAAAACCCCCTTGTTCATTCCGATACAATCCCACTCTCTCGCTCCTGCTCTCTTTTACTGCATTAGGACAACAACGATTCAACTGTTACATGTTGCGGTAGTTGAACCCCTTTCCTCTGCATGACCTGTCATTGCCACAGTAAATAGATGAAACCCACTAGCATGAGTAGGAGTTGTTTGAGCCCTGATGTGTCTACTCATCCATGCTTGTTTGTCATGCCTGCTATTGCTTAGAGTTGAGTCAGGTCTGATTCATCGGGGATGAATTGGAACAGTGATGAACATGTCCTACTGCGTGTGAGCTAAGTGTGTGAACACGATTTGGTAAAGTTAGCGGTGAGAGGCCATGTAGGAGTACATGGTGGGTTGTCTCATTGAAACCGTTCTTAGGAACCGAGTTCTATGTTTGTGATCCATGAAACAGTTACTACCACGCATTGGGCCCGAAACCAATGGACCCTCTCGGCTTCTTGATCACCTTGTCCTCTGTTCAGGAGTTGCAACTAGTTTCTGGTGTTTATAGGATATGTGTTGGCGGCCGTGCGTAGCGCTGACCCTAGGGGTGGGCTATGTTGCGGTAGATACACCGTGGCATGGTGTACCGAGTCACCCGTTTGGTGTCTCGGGTACCCTGTTCACATTGTTCGGGGCCGTATGTGGAAACCTCGGCCGGACTCCCTATGGATGGAACCTGGATAGGTGATAAACCTGGACTAGAGACTTGAGTGTTTAGGTAGGCCGTGGCCGACACCCTCGTTGGGCTTCCGCTTGAAGGTTGCCGAGTACATGTCGTGTAAACAGCGGTAAGTGGTGAGAGCGTGTGTGAAGAAGTACACCCCTACAGGGTTAACATCATCTATTCGAATAGCCGTGTCCGCGGTAATGGACTTCTGGGTTGCCTATAACAGTTCATAGACAAGTGAAAGTGGATACTCTAAAACTCGCAAGATAAGTGCGAGTGCTATGGATGGCCTTCTCGTAGGGAGACGGGAGCGGATCCATAGTGGTGTATTGAATGGTGAATATGTGGACTCGTGTGCGCCACCTCAAAAGAGTTGTTTGCAGTCGTAGTTCAGGTTAGCCACTGAGTCAAAGCTGGCTTGCTGCAGTCAAACTCCACCACCCCCCCTTGTTGATACCGATGCATATGTAGCTAGTTCTGATGTAAGTCTTGCTGAGTACCTTTGTACTCACGTTTGCTTAATTTATGTTTTGCAGAGAGACTTGAGTCTCGCTAGTAGTTCCACGTGGACTTCGACGTTTGGCTTGATACCTCTGCTACGATCTTGTGCCCTCGGGAGGATCTGGTAGATAGTCAGGCTTCTTAGCCTTTTTATTTATAGATGTCTATACTCAGACATGTTAAGCTTCCGCATGTGCTTTGATTTGTATGCTATGATTGTTGGGTCATGAGACCCATGTTTGTAATTTCTCGCTCCTTGGAGCCTAATGAATAAATACTTGAGTCGTAGAGTTATGTTGTGATGCCATGTTGTATTTACACATATCGAGCATATTCTGTGTATGATTGAAATGCTTGGTATGTGTGGGATCCGACAATCTAGTTGTTTATCCTTGGCAGCCTCTCTTATGGGGAAATGTAGTCTAGTGCTTCCATGAGCCATAGTAGTCCGCTACATCCCGGTTCACCGGAGTCCTGTTAGCCCAGAACTATTGCTCAGGACACTTGACTGGCCGGCATGTGTTTCACTTCGTTCCTGTGTCTGTCCGTTCGGGGAAATGTCACGCGGTGACATCCGGAGTCCTGCCTAGCCTGCTACAGCCCGGATTCCCGGAGTCCTGTTAGCCCAGTGCTACAGCCCGGATTCACACGTTGCTGACCGACATGCTCGATGTGATTCATGTATGCCTGTCCCCATAGGTTAGTGCCGCTTTGGGTTCACGACTAGCCATGTCGGCCCAGGTTCTCTATCATATGGATGCTAGAGACACCATCATATAAGTGAGCCAAAAGGTGCAAATGGTCCTGGGCCATGGTAAGGCGACACCCGTGGGAATACCGTGCGTGAGGCTGCAAAGTGATATGAGGTGTTACCAGCTAGATCGATGTGACTTGGAATCGGGGTCCTGACAGCGTTGGTATCAGAGCCTGACTGCCTGTAGGATTACCAAGCCAAACCAGTCGAAGTTGTGTCTAGAACTGCTTTAGTTATGTAGGGGAATTGATTGTGAAAGGGAACGTAAGGCTCTTTTTACTCCCTTACCTTATGGCCTTCTGATCTGAGTCATCCTATTCTCTTCTACGGGGTTTAAGAACTAGGCTTTCTAATCTATCAGGATGACGTGTTACTAATACATAGACTTATAGGATTGATGGATTCGATTCTTAGTTCAGTTCCTACTATTTCTGTGTGTTGACAGTTGATCTCGGAACCTTGATATTGTGTTGTTGAGTGGTTATGCCACCATTTTGCATGATGTCTCAATCATTTTGCGCAATTACAGCCGTTATGTTGTCCGAGTCATCCCAGGTCTCTACATAGTCTGATGCATTTGCAAATCCTTTCTTTCCGTTCCCGATGTCCTTTTGGGCCAGATTAAGCACACTACACGGTCTGTGAGGTACTCCGTTGCCTCGGTGTGTATGTTGGAGCTACTATTATGACCCTAGGTGCCTTATGAAACCATCTAGTCATCTAGCCATGTTTGGTGTTCTAGTGTGATGATTCTGGCCACCATTCTCGAAAGCATCCCGTGATGCCACTTAGTAGTAGGCATTCTACTCCTGGGTTCTTGACCCAAGATTCACCCTACTTACCTCATGTCGATAGTGTTTGCTAGTTCCTTTAGGATATTAGTAACCTTTGCATTAGTTCTCGAGGTCCGTGGTATTTCCTTCTTCCAAATACCATGAACCATCCTTGGCAGGAGTTCCTTTGAACCAAAATATCACAACCAGAATACTCTTGAGGAGTTCTCCATTCATAGTTGTGATTCTGCCAGTTCTACCTTTCTGCATGGGTTATCTGGAAGAAACCTGTTGAACTTGGTTCGACATATTAACTATGCATCCACAACTCAGAAAGTTATATGTTCCTTTGAGTTGTCCCTCTTTAGTTGTTTCCTGACCTTCGGATATCAATTGATAGTCAAGGGTATGCGTGCATTCGTCCAACGATGCCTATTATTCTTGTGTTCCGTTAAGCCATTCTATTTCAGGATGACTAGGAGAAACAAACTCCAGTACCTCATCCATTTCTAGGATTGGGTCAAAGCAGTTGTATTTCGCAGATCAAATGCAATCAAGCTATTGGTCTATTCTACCCTGAATTATTGTCCACTTTATGTCAGGAATGTCATGAGAATTGCACCTTCCCTTATGAATTCTTGACGTAGTGATACTTCTCGCCATCATTATGCATTCCTCGGTGTCGTGCTGTCGCAACCGGAATACCGACAAGTGAATCGTGATGTGTGAAATCAATACTCCTAGCAACCCTTTGCTTGGTAGTTAATGGACATTAATATCATTCTTAGTGTGTTGATTATTGAATCATCACCCTAAGGTTGATCGTGCTACCTAGTCCTTATTTCCTGGTGCACTCTTCGATCAACGGGTTAGGATTTTGCCAAACCCTTGCTCTTTTGATCATATCTTCTTGCCCTGAAGAGCAAGATTGATCTCGAGCTTAGTATCATGCCGGTGGTTCGTGATTTTCCGAATATCTTCTCGGAAATATTACCAGGTTGTCACCTGACCGCTATGTGGAGTTCGTGATCAAGTTGTTTTCTTGCAAACCAGCCATTCTCCAAGAATCTATGTCGGTTACCCCCTGAGCTAGTTGGTTAAGCTAAACAATAACTTGGAGAGTTGGAAGATAAAAGCTTGTCTGACTTAGTTCATTTTAAGGGATATCTTGTAAGTGTGTTGAAGAAAGATGGCATTTTCATCGATTGACCCTTGTGATCAGTTAATGGACCTATCATCTTATCCAACCTTTGATTTGAGTATGGGCTATCCTCAAATAAAATCAGAACCAACAATATTCGTAATGTTGCCTTACTCGTGGTTGATCCCTCAAGCATACACCATTACATCTTTTGGTCTAACCAATGCTATCACCATGTTCACATGTTGGTGGAAGTCCAGTGATATGGAAATTCCGATGAGTTGCTATTGAGCCCATCAGCAGCATCTTGTCTCCTCCATGATTCATGTTGAACATCAAGCTAGTATTGGAAACTTTTGTAAGCATTATCTTCATGTCCCGTTCTTGAAATACATGTTTGGTGTAAGAAGCGACTTTCTCCAAGTTCACGTGCATTAGGTGCAAGTTGCCGCCGTGAATTGAGAAAGATTGTTTTTGCTTTCTCCGGAATCATCCCAAGTCAGTCATGCAAGTGCGAGGTATTCCATGGTTTGATAGGCTCGCTACCTCCACTCCATGTGTAATCCCTAGCACACCAAGCCACCGATTGATTTGTTCAAGGAAAAGAAGTTCTTAAGTGCTATCCTTAAGGACCCAAAGGTACATGCGCAGGACTTCGCTCTCCACAATGATGGTTCCTAATCGGAACTTGGTAGTGTTGTTTTTATAAGACTACCATGTGGTCATGCTTGTCTAGGACAGTGTGTTCACAGGTGTGTAGCAGAACCAACTCATGTTTTGGAGCTTGCTATCGTAGTTCATCTCCCGAGAGTCTCACAACGTTATCTCGTCAATTTGTGTTGCAAATCTTCTTTTCAGACATGTGAGTCTGAAGTATCTTGTTTCTAACCAGATCTGAATCTCAGACAGATATGATGGTTGGAACTAGTCCAAGAGCTATGATGAAGGTTCCGACAAGGTTGATGTTGGCCGACACACCTAGCCGGAAGATCTATCATTGTAGTATCTTGATTGAGCTATTTGACCATCTTCTCCATGAGGATTTAGTGCAACATATTCTAGAAGTTGTTCCTTACGGATCCTTGTGCTCCCAGTTTCTTCGATTATGCTATAACCATTCAAATGGTGGAATCACTCTCGTTGAGTTATTCCCAGCTACCAGAATCATTCCCAGCATTTGCATTTTGTTCCCAGCTTGCACCGCCATTGTGCCAATTCCCCTGAGCTACCCTCTCAGTAATTGTTGTTAGGATCATTTTCAAAAGTGGTCCTGTCATGGGTCCCATCCTTTTCCGGTGATAAGCAAAAGTCATCCATTGCGTTGTCTTCAACAAGGTAGTCCACATCATCCATTCTGGTATGGGTATGCCATTCGTTTGAATTCATTCACACGATCATTTGTGATTGCCTTAGGCTGGTATAAAGAATTTCAATGATCTTTGTATCAAAATTAATTCTTTTTGCCACTTAAGGAAACAGTTCAACGAGTCACCTCCTCGATGGTGCCCTGTTATGGGATCATGACAATTATCTCCTCGCTACTTTGAAACCTTGCACCATCTTACTACTGCGTGGAATTTTTGCCTACCAAATTGAACCCTTGACATCTATCTCTTCCCATCACCCTGATGTGGGTTTTGTGTCTCACTCCAATAGGTGGTCTATGTCTCATTCTGTGAGTTGTTCGTCGGTTGCTCGATCTTCAAGAAGATCGATTCTTTGAGAGTTTCTTTTCTTCCCGTCATCGTGTTGGATGGAGTTCTTAGAGCAAGACATCGAGACAAAGATGGTGATCGTGTCAACGTTCCTATGAAGTGCAACTTGGATCGTGAAGATCGTGTTAGTTTGTGCCCCTCTGTCTTCTTACCTCACGTCTTGAATCTCGGGACGAGATTCTTGTTTAGTGCAGGCAAGTTGTCATAGCCCTAGAATTGTTTGCAATTAGTGGCACAAGCATCCATGCATCTTGTCTAAATTACTTCTTTAATTTGCAATGGGGGATAATAAACCCTAGCAACAAATGAAATTCAACCAGGTTCAAACTTAAATCTTTTCAATGATCCCAAAATGCCCTTTAGAAATGTTCATCATTTTTGAATTGATCCAGCACCTCTGACAAAAATGATGCACATATTTCTAGGTCATTCATGGATTTTTGAACTAAATCATATCGTATTTGAATTTGGGCATTTAAACACTATAAATAATTTAAATGCTCAAATAATGCTGATTTTAAATGTGGACCACTAGAATAATCCATAGAGTGTCCACAAATTATTGCATCATTTTACAAAATGCTTTAGTATTTTTACTAAAGCCAAAACAGCAGCAGAAAAATAGAAAACAGAAGAAAAATAGAATAGGAACGAAACCCACCTAACTTACCTGGCAGCCCATCCGTAGCCCAACACTGTGCAGCCCAGCAGCAGCCCAGCCCACCGCAGCCGCCACTGTCTTCAACCTCCTGCCAGTAGGTAGGAGGGCATGTGCCCGACGCGCGCGCGCACGCGCCGGCCACCTCCTGCTTGCCTGCACGCTGCTGGATTCACCCGAGGGCGCCACGCACCCTCCCTCGACCCTCTGCACCTCCTCCCTCCTCGCAGCTCTCTCCCCTCCCCTCGCTCTCCCGAAGTGGAGCCGAGCTCGTCGCCGCCGTACGCCGTAGACGCGGCCTCCGTGCTCCCCTCCCCTCCCCGACATGTCCACGAGCATCGCCACGCCTCCCTCGTCCTCTCCGTCCATCCACGCCTCACCGGAGGCCTTGCATCGACGCCATCTTCATCATCTTCGTCGCCGGCCACCGGAGATGCCTCTCACCGCCCCGCTCGCTCCGGTGCTTCCTCGAGCACGCCGAGGCCACCTCTGCATCCACCGTGAGCCCCTGCCCCTAACCACCCTCCTCTACGCCTCGGTTGCGCCCCCTAGCCGCCATCTCCACCGGGCCCGAGCACTCTGCTCCGCCGGCGACGCCGTCGTCGTGGCCACAGCCACGCGGGCTCGAAACCGAGCGCGTCATTGCGTTTGCCACACTCCCAGGAGGCCGTAGCCCCTCTCCACGCCCCTGTTGTGCATCCCAGCGCCGAACCCAAGCACGCGCCAGCTCCGGCCGCCGCGGCCAAGCTCCCCGCCGTCGCCTCCGGCTGCCCCAGGCCCGGCTGGTGCCACCATCCGACGCGCGCTGGTCTGGGCTCTCGAACGAGCCCAACCACGCTGTGAACGGGCCCCCAGAGCCCGTTCCCGCGACCCTCCGCCGCGTCTGGTCATCGCCGGTGGCTAAACGCCGGTGGTTTAGCCTCGGTTGACCAGGGGTTTGACCTCCCCTGACATGTGGGCCCAGGCGCCTGCTTAATTAGTGTTAGGTTTAGTTAGTGTTAACTAACTTAGCTAATTAGATGAGCCACTGACATGCGGGCCCGCCCTGCTAATTACCCTAGAATTAGGACTAACAAAAATTAGTTAGTCTAATGACGCTGACACGCGGGTCCCACAGGTCAGGTTTGACCTGGACCGGGCATGTTGACCTGCTGACGTTGGCATGACCTAATGCTGACGCAATATCACTTTTCTGGATTTAATTTAATTCAGGAAATTCCAGGAAATGTCTAAAACTTTAAAAATTCATAGAAAATCAACCGTAGCTCAGAATGAAATAATTTATATATGAAAAATTATCAGAAAAATTCAAGGAATCTGTTATGGCATTTTCATGCATGTTAGAACAACCTATGGCTGCTGTTTAGGCCAATTCATATAAATGGAATTTAAACTCTCACATATGGAGTTTGAATTTGAACCTAGGGTTCAAACCAACTCCATTTAACATGTTGCTAGTAGCATTAGCTCAAACCACAGCATATTGACATGTCATGATCATGCATCATATTGTGCATTGCATTGATTGTGTTTCTTTCTCTGTTGCCGATATTTGTCCCCTCTCGATAGACGTGGTTTCGATGATGAGATCGATGACACCGATGAAGAACTATACTATCTTCAGAAGTGCCAGGCAAGCAAAACCCCCCTTGTTCATTCCGATACAATCCCATTCTCTCGCTCCTACTCTCTTTTACTGCATTAGGACAACAACGATTCAACTGTTACATGTTGCGGTAGTTGAACCCCTTTCCTCTGCATGACCTGTCATTGCCACAGTAAATAGATGAAACCCACTAGCATGAGTAGGAGTTGTTTGAGCCCTAATGTGTCTACTCATCCATGCTTGTTTGTCATGCCTGCTATTGCTTAGAGTTGAGTCAGGTCCGATTCATCGGGGATGAATTGGAACAGTGATGAACATGTCCTACTGCGTGTGAGCTAAGTTTGTGAACACGATTTGGTAAAGTTAGCGGTGAGAGGCCATGTAGGAGTACATGGTGGGTTGTCTCATTGAAACCGTTCTTAGGAACTGAGTTCTGTGTTTGTGATCCATGAAACAGTTACTACCACGCATTGGGCCCGAAACCAATGGACCCTCTCGGCTTCTTGATCACCTTGTCCTCTGTTCAGGAGTTGCAACTAGTTTCTGGTGTTTATAGGATATGTGTTGGCGGCCGTGCATAGAGCTGACCCTAGGGGTGGGCTATGTTGCGGTAGATACACCGTGGCATGGTGTACCGAGTCACCCGTTTGGTGTCTCGGGAACCCTGTTCACATCGTTCGGGGCCGTATTTGGAAACCTCGGTCGGACTCCCTGCAGATGGAACCTGGATAGGCGATAAACCTGGACTAGAGACTTGAGTGTTTAGGTAGGCCGTGGCCGACACCCTCGTTGGGCTTCCGCTTGAAGGTTGCCGAGTACATGTCGTGTAAACGGCGGTAAGTGGTGAGAGCGTGTGTGAAGAAGTACACCCCTACATGGTTAACATCATCTTTTCGAATAGCCGTGTCCGCGGTAATGGACTTCTGGGTTGCCTATAACAGTTCATAGACAAGTGAAAGTGGATACTCTAAAACTCGCAAGATAAGTGTGAGTGCTATGGATGGCCTTCTCGTAGGGAGACGGGAGCAGATCCATAGTGGTGTATTGAATGGTGAATATGTGGACTCGTGTGCGCCACCTCAAAAGAGTTGTTTGCAGTCGTAGTTCAGGTTAGCCACTGAGTCAAAGCTGGCTTGCTGCAGTCAAACTCCACCACCCCCCCTTGTTGATACCAATGCATATGTAGCTAGTTCTGATATAAGTCTTGCTGAGTACCTTTGTACTCACGTTTGCTTAATTTATGTTTTGCAGAGAGACTTCAGTCTCGCTAGTAGTTCCGCGTGGACTTCGACGTTTAGCTTGATACCTCAGCTATGATCTTGTGCCCTCGGCAGGATCTGGTAGATAGTCAGGCTTCTTAGCCTTTTTCATTTATAGATGTCTGTACTCAGACATGTTAAGCTTCCGCATGTGCTTTGATTTGTATGCTATGATTGTTGGGTCATGAGACCCATGTTTGTAATTTCTCGCTCCTCGGAGCCTAATGAATAAATACTTGAGTCGTAGAGTTATGTTGTGATGCCATGTTGTATTTACACATATCGAGCATATTCTGTGTATGATTGAAATGCTTTGTATGTGTGGGATCCGCAATCTAGTTGTTTATCCTTGGCAGCCTCTCTTATGGGGAAATGTAGTCTAGTGCTTCCATGATCCATAGTAGTCCGCTACAGCCCGGTTCACCGGAGTCCTGTTAGCCCAGCATTACTGCTGAGGACACTTGACTCGCCGGCATGTGTTTCACTTCGTTCCTGTGTCTGTCCCTTCAGGGAAATGTCACGCGGTGACATCCGGAGTCCTGCCTAGCCTGCTACAGCCCGGGTTCCCGGAGTCATGTTAGCCCTGTGCTACAGCCCGGATTCACACACTGCTGACCAACATGCTCGATGTGATTCATGTATGCCTGTCCCCATAGGTTAGTGCCGCTTTGGGTTCAGGACTAGCCATGTCGGCCCGGGTTCTCTGTCATATGGATGCTAGTGACACCATCATATAAGTGAGCCAAAAAGCGCAAACGGTCCCGGGCCATGGTAAGGCGACACCCGTGGGAATACCGTGCGTGAGGCCGCAAAGTGATATGAGGTGTTACCCGCTAGATCGATGTGACTTGGAATCGGGGTCCTGACACCGCGCCTCCTCGTGACCGCTGAGCCTCGCTAGAGCTTCGGCCGGACATGAGCGACAGCACCCGAGGCCGTGCCTTTGCCCCGCCTATATAAGGAAGCCCCGACCCCCTCCGAGCTCACCACCAGCCTCACAACCCTCCTCTGGTCCTGCCCAGCCTCTCCAATGAGCCTCTGGAGCTCTCCCTAACCCCCATGGCCGTCATGGCCGCCGTGAAGCTCGGCTTAAATCCGAGCTATCCAAGCTCTCCCCCTCTCACCTGAACTCACTAGAGGACCACCCGGACCTCATAGCTCCTCGCCAGCCTCTCATTTTCCCACCGGAGTGCCCCATGATGCGACCCCAGGATTTGGCCGCCGTTGCACGCTCTCTGTCTTCGCGAGGTGCCATCACTCCGTCCCTCCACGATGCCCAAAGCCTGCTCAGATGGACGTGGCGCTCCTCCCCGGTCTCTCCGGTGGCCTCGGCGCGTCCGAAGATTGCCGGAGCTGCCCGGGCCATCGCCGGCGTCGAGGCCCTCCTTTGTTAGGTCGTGCCCATTCGGGAGGAGGAAGAAGGAGCCAGGAGGAGAGAGATGGATAAGGTGGGTTCCACCTATAAGCCTCTAAGCCACCCGACCCCGCCTTGCCACGCTGGATAAGTGGAGGCGTATTCTTCGGAATACGTCTTCCCAGCTGGAAAGCGCATTTCATTCTGTTTCGGCTTAAATACGTTTCCTCTTTTCTAAAAGCGTATTTTCTGTCTATTTTAGCCAGGAATGTGTTTTCCTCTATGGAAAACGTATTTCCTGGGAAGGCGTTTTCCGTTTTTCCGGTTGAGGGCCTGTTTGTGAGGATTTTCTTACAAATAGGTCCCTGATAGAAAAACAACTATATCTTTTTGCTCACAACTCCAAATGAGGTGATTCCAAAGCCCACTTATTCGTTTCATCGAGCCCGTTATGTTGGTACCATTTTCAACATGTGTTAACGTTCTGAAAATGCCCATTGTGCTCTTGCTCTAAATCAGCCCCTCCGAGAGAGAACATTTTCCGGCGATTCATTCTGCGAGCTTCTCGCACTTTCTCCCGATGATTTCTATCACCCCAGGCAAGCCACAACCACCATTTGCATGATAGCCATGCAGTAGCTTTGGTTTTCAACTTGAATCTTTAATAACTGTATGTTTGTTTTGCTACTGCTGTCGTTATTTCAGTTATGCTTATAGATCGATGACTACTGTCATGCTATGTTTCTTGCACTCTGTTATCATGTTCTACCCGCTATTATTACTTTCATATTTGTCATGCTTGATAGTAGTACAAGTTGGGTTGGTCATGTTCTTCGGTGCATGACTAATGTCGGTTACCGAGTATCCTTAATATGCATTGTTCCTTTGCTGTTAGTTTGTTAAGTCTTTACTCAGTGATGTTATTGATGTGTTCTTGCAGTATTTGTTGTTGATGATAATGGTCATGTTATGAGTAGTGTTGTACTTGTGATATTCATGCTCATCATTATGCCATGCTCAGTTGGATATGATTCATTATTGATAGGGTGGATAGTTCTGTTGTACCCTCATGCTTATGCTGATATCATGCTCATGCATTATATTTGCATCATGTTATTTTATGATGGCTCAGCATATTGCATTCAAGTTTAACTGGATTAAATTGAACTTGAATAACTATTGGCTGAGTCATGGTGCCACCATATCGAGCTGACCAGTGCAACCACGCTTACCTAATAGGAACTGGGTCTATTGTCATGCCTCTCGTCGGTTCCTCCAACGAGGGAAGGTTATGCGTGGGCGCTACCCTGATCAGGTAGGACATCATAAGCCTTGTGTGCCCGTTGTTGAGTATGGATCCATTGTCCATTTGGGACCGTTTATGTTTTGCCACGACGGTGGTCGTTGGTGCCTTTCATAGGCACGGGGACACCCATGACTTAGCCCAAAGGGGAGTCGGTCGGAGTGGCCGGGAGGGTGTCATGGCAGTAGATCGGTTTTGTCGGAACGTCGTTGGTCCACCCGAATGGGAGTGCGAGGCCATGGGTTCCATGGTGTGGGTACAATGTACTAACCTCTGCAGAGTGTATATTAAATCTATCGATAGTCGCGCCTGCGGATAAGGGCCCAGTTCATGTCGGTCACACTATGGGTCAACAGTATTAATAATAACTTGATTAATAATAACCCTGGTTCGATGATGAGATAAGTTGGTTAGGTGATCCTTGAATGATCACCATTTGGTTACTAGGTAACCTGTTGAACCAAGAGTGGTTCCGTTCGTGATCATGAGATGATCACCGTGGTATCGAGGATACCGAGTTGTAGGATATTCGTGATGTTGTGCGAGAATCATGGGTAAAGATCAAGCTCCTTGTGGTCATTTAATGATTACTATGGTATTGTTTATACCAAGCTTGATTTGATCCTGAGATGATCGTGTGATGTTCGAGGTTGGTAAGTGATGCATGTGATGGTTACAAAGTAACCCGAGCAGAATAAATGATGCATATAGTGCCATCATGTTGCATGCCAGTATCGTCAGATTTATATGTTCATGCCATGCTCATATTGTTGTAGCTGTATCATGTTCATGTTGTTCATGCCATGTTATCCTGATGATCTCATGATAATTCCGGCTTAACCTGTAATTGCCATGTTGTTGTTTGTCTTGAATGCTTCTGGTTATTGTGAGCTTGCAAGTACATTTAATGTACTGACCTGGCGTGTCATGCCAGTTTGCAGGTCATGCCGTGATTGCTTGATTACTTGTCAGGGTTTCCATTCGTGCGAGCTAGGATAAGCATTCTAGCCAGAGTCCCTGCGGAGTGGAGTTCACCACCGTCGTCGTTGTTCCGCTGCTAGAGTTATTTCGCTGCATCGTGTTGTTCTGCTGGTTGCATAGAGCAACCGTGGCAGGCGGCGAGGGTTGCTGCTTGTCAGCGCGTTCCTTCTCCCCAGGAGCTCGTGGTGGTAGAGCCGGCCACGAGAGGAAGGGGGAGGGGTGAGGCCGAGGTCGTCGTGGCGCTCGGGGGAGAGGAGGACGGGGCGGCGCATCGGCCTCGCCTCCACCAACGATGCCTCCCTTGATGGATCACCGCGTCGGGGACCAGCCTCGCGAGTTCTTCATTAGGCTGCGTCGGCCATCATGTCACCACCTCCGTCTCCCTACTGCATTCGCTCGGGAGATGGAGCTCGATCCACCCCAGACCCTCTGGTTGCACATGAAGGGTTGCGCGAGCGGCGGCACACGG